>NC_041233.1:118455286-118539261 GCF_002837175.3 Physeter macrocephalus | reverse complement strand
TGGGAAGCAGCCGCATAGCACAGGGAGATCAGCTCGGTGCTCTGTGACCACCTAGAGGGGTGGGATAGGGAGGGTGGGAGGCAGGGAGACGCAAGAGGGAGGGGATATGGGTACATATGTATATGTATAGCTGATTCACTTTGTTGTAAAGCAGAAACTAACACACCATTGTAAAGCAATTATACTCCAATAAAGATGTTAAAAAAAACAAACAAAACTCTTTCACCATGAAAATTACCCTCTTGACTATTGTTGAGACTTCATATAAATTGGGATATAGAAAATATGGCTAAGAGATACTTGAGACAATGTTGCTGATAAATAATGGATGGTTTGAATAGTCTTTGAAAATCAGATTATCTGATGGTTGCCAAGACTTGTCTGGTAAAGGCTGCCTACAAAACAGAGTTACAGGAAATTCCCAAGTCTTTTTACCAATGATAGAACCATAGAGATGATGTGCTAGAAAGGAGAAGCAAGGTCTGATTGGACTCAAATTTGGGATGGGAGATGTCTATTCAATTGGCCTAAAAAGCCATAGGGCCAATGCAGAAGTAAAATAATCAAATAAATGAGGATTGACAGGTGAGAAAGCCAACAAGCTATAAAATATATGCAGAGGTAAAATAGGAAAGTGAATGAGGATTGACAAGTGAGAGGATGTGAGAAAACCAAGAACAAGCCTATTATGGGTGGTTCTGCAGCTAATTCAGTGATCTACGAAGTGTTCTTTTTCCATGCCAGCACACTTATTTCCACAGCATTAAGGGTCATTATCAAGTTAGGCTTATCTCTACTCCCTCACTCATCCATTTCCTTCTTGGCCAAATCTTTGATTATTGTCTGGTCAGCTGTCCAATAGTTGGAGATATGCTTGAGGTGAGTTTATATTAATGAGCTAAAACATTGAGCTCTAGATCAGCTTCTAACGATATGAGAGTGATAGTGGTAGGGGGAGAGGCTGAAACTTAGACATTTTTTAGCCACAGACTGGAATGGTTTACCATAAGCTGTCTTTGGAGAATCTCTTGGGTGGATGGTGGGAGCAGACAGAGACTTCAATGATGATATTTCTTTTGAATGGAAACTTGGTTAAATATGCTACAGGAAGATTCTTCTTTAGGTGACTGGTACAGCAATTCAGCAGGGTAAGCCTTTAGTAACTGATTTCCTCTTCCAAAATTGTCCCCATACTTTTCTTGCAATTAGTCCTTTGTGGCTGATAGTACAGAGGCTCATTGAGCATAGAAATGCCTTAATTAGGACCTTACAGGACTTAACATGAACCGGGATACCTAGAATGAAATGATGATGTCGAAGGAGCCACAGAGAAGAATAAGAGAGAAAAAAAGACCAAGGTGTTCAGGGATGAGGAGGGTCCATAACAGGGTGCCCAATCATCCTTGTCTGTCCCAGACTGAGAGTGTTTTCAGGATATGGGACTCTCAGTTTTAAAACTGGGGAAACTATTGGGCAAACCAGGACAATTTGGTCACTGTAGTCAAGTATCTTGCATCAGTACGGCTACCATGACTAAGATGGCTTCATGGCCCTAGAATGGTACTTAAAAGGTCCAAAGTAGGGTCAAGTCAGGTGACCCTCTAGAGACACTTAATAAATGAAATTTAGCCTTTTCAATTTTCCAGACAGCTTCCTTTAATAATACATAATAAATATTTTTTCTGGATTTGTATCAATCAGGCATCCCTGGTAACCTGATTGAGTTTTTTGAAAGAGAACTATAAAAATAGCAAAAGTTCAATGTAAACCATCTTCTTCTGGCCTTCTGAGGCTGGAATTTCTGTGAGATAGCCTCACACAGGATGTGTCTGTTAGAAATAGGGTTATTTTCCAGTAACTTGGAAAAATGTTTTCTGAAGTGATGCCCTATCAATAAAAGACATCTTAGACTCTTCCAAGTGTTGTCCTCTAAAAAAGATCTGAGTACCCCACAAATCTTGGAGCAGTGAAAATTCTCCAGAATGTGGACAGGCATAAAATAAATATATACCAAGAGGGTTCTACCTTTATCAAGGGATTGGGATGTCTCTGACTTCCCGCAATTTGTAGGGAAAGGTCATCTCTGAAGTGGCAAGAAGTAGATTGAGACATAGTACCTACACTGTGAATTTCTGCTCCCATAGCTGAGAATGCCGAGAAATCCTCTCTATTGCAAGCACTCTTGTTCAGCCACATGTCTTGCCCATCCCTGAAGTGTGGGAGAGCTATTAAGGAAGCATGACTCAATGTCTTTTTCCACACTCTTGGCCACAGTACTAGACTTATTCCACAAAAATATAGCCGATACCCAGCGAGTTTCAACAAAAAAGAGCCACTCTTATCCAAGGCCAAATCCTTTACCTGATGAAATACTTAGAAGAGGAAATGAGCAGAAACTAACAGTTCTCTGATCCTGCCAGAAGTAGTGAATCAGTTAATTTGTGCTCTCTGCTTGAACTGGGCATTAAGAACCCTGGAGAATTCTGTTAGAAACATCTTATAACATAGGCAAAGAGAGATGCTTAGGGACTTTTCTTCCACCTTTCCTTCCTTCCTTCCTTCCTGAAATATTATTCCAGCGAGATACCTCCAGGTAGGAATACAAGATGTTATAAGAATGTAAAAGAGGATAATTGGATGGAATCAAATTCTAGTAGACTTGCAGGAGTAGGGCAAAGTGTTTTGATAGATTTTAGAAGGTTTCTGCATTCCCTGTGAATAAGTAATTGGAGGTCACCTGCTGACATTGATAGGAGCAGTAAGAGGGCTTGATGTCGGATGAGTGGGAAATGTGGGAAGTATTTGTGGTAGAAAATATAGTGCAATTTGATCAAATAAATATTGGACAATATTCTATAAGAAGGATCTAGTTATAGTGAGTGATCTTGAATTATTAGTGGTACCAGCTTGCCAAGTTAGATAATTTTCTCTAGCTGTGTTCAGCTGCCCAGAAGGGAAAAAAGTCATAAGAACAAGACAAAGATTATTAAATAATAAATCTTATAACTGAATTCAGAAAGTGAAAGAAGACAGAAGAGAACAATAACGGGGGAAAATAAAAGTATCAAGATGGTTAAAAAAATATTAAGTGTGATTAGTTGGCCAAAGGAGCTAGAAAGACAGAGAACATGATACTTAAATGAGTGATTTGGGAAATAGAACATTTGAGTACTGAAATTAAGAGCACAGAAGAATTTGTTCATCATGTTTTAGAAGGCAGAAAAAAAGGGTTTAGATGAGAGTAGGAGTAGAAAATAGGGTCCAAAACAAGGAAGTTACAGAGCACCATGTATTGATAGTCTGCTAAAGAAGAGGTTGCCAGCCCAGGCTCTGAGTGCGGGCAGAGAGAGGCAAAGCGGATTGTTTCAATCATGGTTCTTAGTCGCAAAGAATAGAACCCACTGAGTTATCTTGAACAGAAAAGGATTTATTAAAGAACCAGAGCACTACAGGTCGGTCCCATACAACCGGGAAACATAGAGCTCGGGGCAACACAGTTCAAAGACACATAATGCCAGTAACACTGCTAGGATCCCTGTCCACGTGCAGAACCTCTGATGCTAGTGATGGAAGCTAAACATAATCGGCCACGGTTACCTTGAAAAACCGAATGCCTCTGTGACATTGGTTGCTTGTAGATCGAGTCTGTCTTGTGCATCAGGTTGCTTACTTCCACGTTTAGGACTAATGCACATGTATCTGTGCAGAGGAAGACGGGCACACACAGAACCCTCACTTCCCAGGGCTCTTCCAGCTTTGTCAGCCCTCATGGAAAGTCAGATACGGTTAGAATGGGTGCTAAAATAGTGAATCCACTGTATCTGACCCAAAGCAATTTATATTTGAGTATTAATTGATGGAAAAAAGAAAAGAATCGTGACAAGCTTAAACTGAGTCAAATGGAGAGAGGCCCTTGCTTCTTTGGCTTTGTGTATTGTTAGCCAGATAACAGCGGTCACATCACACAAGATCCAGTAGAGCGCATGTGCTTATTTTGGCTCTTTCAACTCTGGACACTGCCATTCTGAGAGATAGCAGTCTCTGCTGTACCACCTGAGTATGGCCCCTTTCTCTTTTTTTAAGGTGGGACATAAAGAAGTCTACTCATCAGTTTGTACACGAATTGATCATAAATCTAAATATGAGATGAAAACTGTAAAAAATTTTAAAAGGAAACCATAGGAGTAAATATTTGTGGCCTTAGGTTAGGCAATTATTTCTCAGATACGACACAAAATTATAAATTACAAAAGACAAATTAGATAAATCAGACATCATCAAACAAGATTTTGTGCTTCAAAGGACACCATCAGGAAAGTGAAAAGACAGTTCACAAAATGGAATGAAATATTTGCACATGTTATATCTGATATGGAACAAGTACCCGGCATATACAAAGAACTCTTAAAATTCAACAATAAAAAGACACATAATGTAATTTTTAAATGGGCAGAAGATTTAAGTAGACATTTCTCCAAAGAGGATAAACAAATCACCAATAAGCACATGAAAAGTTGCTCAATATCATTAGTCCTTAGGAAATACAAATTAAAACCACAGTGAAATATCACTTCCCATACATGGTAGTAGCTAAAATTAAAAAGAAAGATAACAACTATTAGAAAGAATGTGGAGGAATTGGAACCCACATACATTGCTGGTAGGACTATAAAATGGTGCAGCCACTGGGAAAGAGTTTGGCAATTTCTCAAAACGTTAAAACATGAAATTTCCATATGATCCAATAATTCTACACCTATGTATTTACTAAAGAGAAATAAAAAATATGTCTACACAAAAAAATGTATACAAATGTTGAGAGCAGCATTATATATAATAGCTAAAAGGTAGAAACAACCCAGACGTTCACCAAGTGTTGAATGGAAAAATAAAATGTGGTACATCCATGCAATGGGATATTACCTGGCAATAAAAAGTAATAAAGTACTAATACATACTTTAACATGGATGAACCTTCAGAACATTATTCCAAGTGAAAGAAGACAATCACAGATTACCACATACATGTATGATCCTGTTTATAGAACATGTCTAGAAGAGGCAAATCCATAGTGATGGAGAGTGGATTAGTAGTTGGTGAGGGATGAGGAAAGAAGAGAATGTTGAATGACTACCAGTAAGTATGGATTTCTTTGGGGGCGGGGAAATGTTTCAAAAGTAAATTGTGGTGATCACTGCACCATTCTGTGCACCTACTAAAAGCTATGGAATTACACATTTTAAAATACGTTTAAGATATAAATATAAAATATATCTCAATGAAACTGTTATTAAAATATATATATATATATATATATATATATATATACACACACATACACACTCAGGTAACATACACTTAAAGTCCCCAAAGGTGACCTAACAAAATACTAGCATCCTTGGTAATTTTGGACTCCTTTGTTTCCATATTCTTTCCGGGTGGATACCTTCTTTGCCGAATTGCTAATTCCGAACCTGTTTAATATAGCAGCTCTAATCTTCTCTTTAGAATCAACCTCTTTGCCAGATGCTTTGTCTGACACTCTGGCAACAGAGACCTCCTGGCTATGATAGGAACTATCACTCCCTAATCACTGTTTCCAGTGAACACAACGTTGAATGGGGAAAATGAATCCCAGTCTGTTGGGAAAGGGACATCTATGCATAGCCATACCCTCCCCTGCAATTTACAGACAGTTTCTCACACCTGTGGTTTCTCACACCACTTGTTTCTCACTCTGCATTTCTTCTTAAGGAGTTTAGAGATGTCCCATCAAGACCTACTTTCCTTACCTAGATGCAATTCATTTTTGATATTCAGGGTGGCAATCTGTAGGAAAACTTGTATATGTGATGGTCATAATCACGTGTACTCACAAGCACATGATCGCACTTAGTATGGGAAGCAGGTAACTGAGCAGTCCGCTCTGCACTCCCCCTTAAGGATACTTCAAGCAATTTGGGGCTCAACCTGACTGCATATGTGACATGCTTGCATGGGTGATGGGTGTCAAACAGCTCTCTAGTGGTTCCGTCATGAGGCAGAAGGGCCCATAACTGCCAGAGCAACACAGGAATATGCTGGTCCTGAAACATTTCTGAGTTGGCGTCTGAAAGCGAATGGCTCCAAACTACTGAACACATTTAGTTTGTGGGAGACCCAGCTCATGACATACTCACCTGTTGGTTACCATGGAAGGAGCCACTTCTGATGAGGAAGAAATAAAAAGTAACCTCGATGCGTTGCCACAGTGGATGCCAACAGAGTGAGTATGTTTCAAGGTAGAATGGTGTGCTTGTACTCTGGTATTCCAGGAGACACGTAGGTACCCTTTCTGGGCAACAGGACAGCCACTGCCTGGATATGACGTGTCCAGTAGTTACAGGGGAAACCGTCAAGGTCACACCTGAACCACCAATGCGCCCGGTTCTCCAGTCAGCCTGGCAAGTATTCTAGTGCCGGGCAAATTAAATGTATTTTGAGCTCATAGAGATTCTCTCCACAGGGATTTTGCAGTGCTACGTGGTGTCACGGCTTAGCAATTTTCCAACTATTTCTGACCAGGAAAAATATGTGATGATCACCAAAGTTTCTTTGCAGAGATGCCAGGCCATCAGACAATTTAAAATATCCAGAATTTTCTGTAACCGGCCAGGTACTTCTAACTTTACTTTTTCATGCATATGGTTTTATTACTGAAACTTATAAAGTAGCTTGTCTTAAAAAATAGTGTCCAAACATCTAATGCTGCTGCCTCTAGGCAGGCTCTGGAATCAGCCTCCCTCGGCTTAAATCCCGTGTCGGCCGCATATTAATTGTGTGTCCTCGGGCAAGATGCTTTGTGTAACCTGCTCCTCGTCCTCCGTAAATCGGGGTGGGGCGGATGTTAATCGTGGTTCTTAATAAGGTCATTATGGGGTTAAATGAGTTAATAAATGGACAAAACACTGCCTAGAATAAAGTAAGCTCTTAATAGATATTATTTTATTTTACATTATATCATTAACGTCTTGATTTTGCATCTGGTTTCTCTCATCCTGAGTCTGGATCTTCTTTTTAGACTATGGTATAAATCTTTCCCACTAGCTCTTCCCACATAGCACTCGCTATGATGGTTCTTATTCAGTTCTAGAGAACCAACTCTAGGCTCTACTCTGTGTGTTATCTTGCAAATCCCAAGTAAGAGGTAAGGAGGAGGCTACGGTCATTATTACCAAAGGCTAGCAAGAGAGGTTGTTAGATTCAGACGCTAACATGCCAAGTACCGTTCTAAGCAACGCAAGCACACAGCATCCACCAGGGGGTGCCTGTCTTGTAGAGATGGGTGAATTTTGCTCAGTTCAGGGAAGATTTTTAAAGAGCCTCAAACTGAACAAGCACTGACGTAAGCCTGTTAGCCTGAACATGAGGTGGGATTTCGTCTTCAGTACTGATTGCATGGATAGAGAGCTAATACTGCAGCCTAAAGTCACTTAATGAAGCTCTAGGAGAGGCATTAGAATACTGTGAAGATTCCATACAAATTAGACATCTTTAACCGTCCTCTCTTTTCAGTTCTACCCCCCGCCCCTTCCCCCAACACGCACACACTCATACACACACACATATACACACATTCTCCTGCACACAAACACACACAGACACACACATTCACTCACCTGGCCCATGTTACCCCCCTAAAAAAAATATTTCCTCACATTTACAGGACATAGTCAGTTCTAACTTATTTTGTTTGCTGAAAGCTCTGATGTGTAGAATCCACTGCAATTTCTGATTCTGCGTCTTTGACTCGGAAACTGTGTGGTGCCTTTGTTTCAAACAGAACCAAATCATGCCATGTTGAATTTAATAAATGTCACCTCAATACTTGACTCTTTCCTACGTTATTTGCACTTTCTAAGTCAACTTCAGCAAGTTCTCCCGATTATCTATAAGATGTACTCCACTAATAAAATACACCTGTGGGCTTTTGCCCAGATGGCAGAAATAAAAAAGAAACTTTAAAAAGAGTTGATTAGGAAGGACGGATCTCTTTGTCACCAGTAAGTATTTATTAAAGGCAAGCATTTTAGAAAACTAAACTAGCTTTCTTAAATTTAGAAAATTAAACTAGCTTCTACTTTAGGGAGTTGATTAAACAATTCTTTGTAGGTATGTATGGATTTGAGCTGCTTTTAAAATCTTATTTCATTAATATAATTACCATTCAAAATTAAGTTACATAGAGTATCTCAATTTGCTGCTCACGGGATATGATCTTTCTTAGTTTAAAATTACATTATACTTGGAAAGCTTCAAACTATCGGGTTAGCTTGTTTGGCAGATTGTTAGATTAATTCCCTAATTCACTGAAATATCTATTACCATTTTCAAAAGAATTGACTGTAATGAATTAGAGAGCTAATCTCAACAATTTATCACTCAAATGAGGTCATCACACTTTGCAGAACATTCAAGACTACATTCAAGACTACGGACTACAAGCCCGTTCCTAACATTTTCTTTATATAAGAAAAACATGTATTTTCTATATTACGCCTTATCATATTTTTAAATGGATTTAAAAATATAATGAAGAGCTGCTCTGTTATAAGATAGAAATCACATAATCCGTCTGCTGTAAATTATTTCCATAACGTTATTAAAAGTCTTCACGGAGTTAATACGATGGTATGATACGTTGATAATAGGGAACAATGGTATAACTATGCTCTAAAATTTTAAGCATTTGTTAGGAAAACTAGAAAGCTTATACGTTATTTTCTGCTATGTTCTAAAGAGCCCCTCGTCCCACGTTTTGTTTGTTTCTTACAAATTCTGACATGCGGGTCTGTGCCTAAGACTCTTTTGTGATAAAATGTCTACCCCAAGTCCTGTAGGGTATTCTGCGTTCCTGCTAGTACGACTCTCCTCCTCCCTCGTTCCACAGACTCTCACTCCACTTTCCCACTGGGAACACAGGCCGGCACGTGAGTACCAGTCAGGGGCCAGACACTACCATCCCCTGCAGAATGGCCTTGAAGCTGCTTGTCTGAGTACATTTTAGATCCGATTTGCTCCTATGTGAAGTCTTTTCCTGCTCCACCAATCAGAATGCCAGTGGAAAGTATCCCCAAACCTAATCTGCACAGTCTTATAGAGTCTGAATTATTGTTGTTGTTTTTCAGATAGCCCTCATTTAGTGTTCTTCCTCCCCCTCCGCCCCCTTCCCCTCCTCCTTTTCCTTCTTTAAAATGGGTATGGTGTTTGAACGCAACGTGAATTACTTATCCAAATTCTTTTTGATGAACATTAGGGTTGTTTCTAGTTTTTGAGTGTTAATTATACCACTGCCATAAGAAGTCTTGCAACTTGCTTCTAATTGACTGAATATGGCAAAAGTGATAGGATGTCACTCCTTTTGATTACCTCATATAAGACATCACTTGTTAGCAAACACTATTGAAGATCCACACGGTGGGGTGCGGAGGGCAGCCCTAGGAAGTGACGTTGGCACCAAGACTGAAGCCAGTAAGAAGCCACGTCCTTCAATCACATGGAAATGGATTCTGTTAACAACCTGAGTGAACTTGGACATGGACACCGCCTCTGTCCAAACGGGAGCTGAGCCCTGGACGACATGCTGATGATATAGCTCCAGAAGACCCAGCTAAGCCACGCCCAGACTTCTGACAGAAACTGTGAGGTAATGTGTGTGCTTCTTATGCAACAACAGAAAACTGATACGGTTAGTTATCTCAACTAGTATAACATGTAAACAAAACAACTTAACGGTATAGAATTGTAGGTACCGGGACTGACATATAAATGTGAGAAAATTTGGAACTTCAGATTGTGGCACAGTGAGCAGCAATTCAGTAAACAGTTTTGCGAAGAAATATCCATTTGAAGAAAAAAAATATATTCATACTTGACAGTCACAGAAAGAAAAGAGGTGGATTAAAAATCTAAATTTAAAAAATGCAAATATTTTACATGCCTATGTTTTTACACATTTATACGGAACATAGTAGAAATCATAAAAATTTTATAATGTGATGATTCAAGCCTTATTAGAATACAAAAAGACTTCACCAGTTTTGTATGCGCTCATTTGTATATATTTACTTCTGTGAAATTTTAACACATCTAGAGTTGTATGACCACCAGAACAAGCAAGATAAAGAAGAGTTCCATCAAAGGATCACCACTATCATACCAATTTGATTGCTATAGCTATAGAGTAAGCCTCCCCATCGGGTAGACTGATTCGCCCTCTTTGTTCTCTTTTTCAGAACGGTTGACCATTCTGCCCTGTTTGCTTCCATATTAACGTTAGGATAAGCTTGTCTATATTTGCAACACAAAAGGTGTCTCTCAGGGATTTTGAGAGGAATTGGATTAAACCTGTAGATCACTTAAGAGAGAGTTGTCATCTTTTCTATGCTATTTTGTTTTTTAAACAAAATCTATTTAAGAAAAAAAAACCCCACCTCATCCTTACAACACAAGAGCACATTTCAAACAAGTTATATAAAGGATAAACCTTGAGTTATATTCCAGAAACAATTAGTAGAACGTCAGAATCTCATCTAGACATTTTGAAAAGCACGCTGATGGTCAAAAGTGGATCTGAATCTCAGATGTTGTTGGCACTTAGGTATCACAGTGAATGAATCATGTAGATGCAATAATACATATTTTTCTTGACTATTATGGCACTAGGATGGGAATCCTTTCTTTACCTTGACATAACTAGTATGTCTTAAATTGGTATACAAAAAATTTTAAATGTTTCAATAAGAAATGCCAAGTCCCGCTTGCAATTTTCTCATCCTAAACCTTCAGCTAATTCTCTTGAAGCTTTTCTGTTCACAAGTTCTTCCAGCAGTATCAGAATGACAGAGAATCTGTATTGGTTCTTCTGACTTGGCTAGTTCACCTAAAGTTGCTGTCTCCTCATCTGACTTGTCTGCACCATCACCTTCTGTAACCAGAGAAAATTAATGACTGTTCAACACTCCTCCGCTCCTGAATTCTCAGCTTCCTTCAAATCTTATTCTCACAAATGCATTTATCGTTGTGTGTTACTGGCCTTTCCATATCCTAAACAAAATGTTTATGGTGCGACATGCAAACAGTACATTTTACTGCATACCAAACAAATTTAATGACCACATGATTGTTTGATGATCAGGAAGCAAAGTTTTAAGCATTTTTACATCTAAACACGATATTTTGTAAATTATAAGTAAGCATTTTTTTGCATTTAGTAATGATTTGGGAAACTAGTTGGGGGTTTTGATTTAGGTGTAATGCATTATGATTTTTCCCATTTAAAGTGATGAGGACTGGGTAATTATTGCCTTAAATATTTTCACATAGAATGTTAGGTTTTTAGAATCACATCATTTACATTAAGTGGAAGATGGCTGTATTCTGAAATGATGTCTTGCAACACAGCACTTGATAAGATACTACAAACAGCTGTTTAAGTACCCAGCTGGGCTTATAAGTAAATAAGGTTTTAAAACATGATGGGATCTTTTATCCCTAGTTTTAAGGTAAAGTTGATGCTATTTCGGCCCTTGGAGGGTGGTGTCTTTTGTTTGCTTTGGCAACACCCTTGATTTGAAGTCTTAGGGTCAATGACTGTCGTGAATAAGAGAAAAGAGTTTGGCTTCACGTAGCAGAGAACGCTGTTGCCTATCTAAGCCTTAGTTAGAAATGCTTTACCTTAAAGCTGGCAGAGTGTAAACGGAGAAGGAAATTGGGTTTATAACAACTATTGAATTATCATGCATACCCTAGACTAACTACTCTCAAATTTTTTTTAACCTGAGAGAAAATTAATCTATTTTTCTTGGTGTAAGCTACCGCTATTTTGGTGTTTTCTGTTACATAGCACTAAAGTTAGTCTTAATTGATATAAATGTGAGATGCCTGAATAAACCCAGGGCTCTCAACTTTAGGTAAAGCAAGGCTTACAATAACAGAATCGCCCTTTCACATAAGAGAATGAATGAATGAATGAAAAAGATGTATTTTTCAGACTAGGGTCTAGCTAAGGACCCATGAGCGTTGGAAAGCACAGGCCTTCTTTCACTTGGATACGCTGTAATCTTGCTGGTCCTGGGAAACCCTAGGCTGAGAAAATACTTAAAATGGTCCTTCATACAAACTAATATACACACAGGAAAATAAATGAAAAGCAGCAGTTAAGATGGAAAATATGAGCAGTCCAGAATAAGATGAGCTATTATGCATCTAACTGCAAATCCACAAGAATTTAGAAAAAATTGAAGAGAGGTAATTCTGAAAGCATAGTAACAAGAATGTTCAAGGATTAATGACATATATGAATCTTCAGACTTAGGAAATACAATAAATCCCAGATAGCACAAATAACAGAAACTCACACCTAAATACATCAAAGTACAGCTAATGAACAATTAAAGAAAGAACTTAGAAACAGAAAAAAAAAAAAGACAGAACACCTCACCGCAGAAAGACAATTATCCTGAGAGTTCAATTCCAAACAACAGTTTTGGAATTAAGGAGATAGTGCAAATGAATAAATAAATAACTTCATATTGCTAAGGCAAAATATGTATTAATCTAGAATTACGTGTGGAGCTAAAATCAAGACACGGGGTAAAATGAAGACAATTCAGGCAAAGGGAAACTTACTAAATTAACTCTCAACAGGTGGATTTCAAGAAAGAAATCATTAATCTTAAAGTTATATGAAGGGCAATAAAGAATAATGAACGAATACATTAATAAACATGTGGGTAATTTCAAACTAATATTGAATATATGAAACATTCATATGTAATTTTTGTGGGAAATCATATAGAAGAAGTTAAATATTGAACAATAATAGCAGGTAAAACTGAGATAGGTGGTTACCAAAGTTAAAATATTCTAAGTTTCCTGTATTTTGAAATATGTGAGTAGATATATTGATTAATGATACAATTTTTATAATGAAGAATGCATGAAAATTTCATTTATAAGCACTAAGATGAACAGTGTTCAATTCAAATAGATACTAGAATAAATTAAATGAATTAAAATTATAAGGAAGGAGAAGAATAGAAGCATAGAAAAAGTGGGACTAAGATTAACATGAATAAGATAATTGAGGTAAATCTACATACATCAGTAATTACAATATATATAAATAACATGAAATTCCCTGTTAAAATAGAGATTATCTAGTTGATAAAGACAACAAAATCAAGCTGTTTGCAAGAGACACATTTAAAACACAGCTTCATTATGCACTTAATAGTGAGAAAATCAAAGCTTTCTGACTAAGATCAGGCACAAGGCAAAGATGTCCCCTCTTTATTCCTGTCCTGCCCCTAGCTTCTTCAGAACAATTTTTTTTTTTAGATTCCATATATATGTGTTAACATACGGTATTTGTTTTTCTCTTTCTGACTTACTTCACTCTGTAAATATTTTTTTAAAAAAAGAAAAAGAAAAAGCCATGGAAAAAAAGGAGAATTTTTTATGTGAAAGAGAAATTTCTTTTACTAGAAACAAAAAATACAATTTTAAAAGGTTATTTAAAAAAATGTCCTCTCTTACCACTTCTTTTCAACATCGTACTGGAAGTTTTGTCAAAAAGATTTCACACACACACACAAACCTCTCGAAACTAATAAGTGCTTATTCCAGGTTACAAGGTTAATATGCAAAAGTCAATTGCTCTCCTATGTACTAACAATGAACAAGTGGAATTTGAAATTAAAAGCATAATATCATCACACTAGCATCCCCCAAAATGAAATACTTAGGTATTAATCTAAGAAAACATGTACAAGATCTATATGAGGTAAACTGCAAAACAATTTACAAACAAAATCAAAGAACTAAATAAATGGAAAGATATTCCATATTAATGGAGAGGAAGACTCAATATTGTCAAGGTGTCAGTTCTTCTCAATTTGATCTCTAGATTCAATGAAATCCCAATAAAAATCCCAGCACATTAGCTTGTGGATATTGACAAACTGTGTCTAAAGTTTGTGTGGAGAGGCAAAAGACTCAGGGAGAGCCTACACAATACTGAAGGGGAGGAACAAAGTTGAAGGACTGACACTACCCCACTTCAAGAATTACTATAAAGCTGGGACAATCAAGACAGTGTGGTATTTGCAAAATAATAGATGAAGAGATTAATGGAACTGAATAGAGACCTCAAAAATAGACCTACATAAATGTAGTCAACTACTCTCTGACAAAGGAAAAAAAGGAATACAATGGGACAAAGATAATCTTTTCAAGAATTGGTGCTGATATAACTGGATATCTATATACAAAAAATGAATCTAAACAAAGACTTTATACCTTTTATAATAATCAACTCAATATGAATCACACACCTATGTAAAACACAAAACTATAAACCTCCGAAAAGATAATTACAGGAAAAAACCTAGATGACCTTGGGTATGGCAATGACTTTTTAGATACACCAGGAAGGGCAAGATTCATGAAAGAAACCTTTGATAATCTGGATTTCATTAAAATTAAAAACTTCTGTTCTATTAAAGACCCTCTTTAAGAGATTGAGAAGACAAGCCACCTACTGGGATAAAATATTTGCAAAAGACCATCTGATAAAGGACTGTTATCCAGAATATACAAAGAACACTTAAAACTCAACAATAAAAAACAGACAACCCAGTTAATAAATGGGTCAAAGACCTTACCAGACCTGTCACCAAAGAAGATATGCAGATGGAAAATAAGCATATGAAAATATATTCTACATCATACACCATCAAGCAAATGCAAATAAAACAACCATGATATACTACCACACACCTATTAGAATGGCTAAAATCAGGAATACTGACAACACCAAATGCTATGGACGATATCATGCAACAGGAGCTCTCATTCATTGCTAGTGGGAATACAAAATGGTACAGCCACTTTGGAAGACAGTTTGTCAACTTCTTAAAAATTAAACATTCTCTTACCATAATATCCAGTAATCTCATTCCTTGGTATTTACCCAAAGGTATTGAAAACTCATGTCCACACAAAACCTGCACACAGATAAAAACAGAGGCTTTTTTCTTAATTACCAATACTTGGAAGCAACCAAGATGTCCTTCAGTAGGTGAAGTGATAAATAAGCTGTGATACATCCAGACAATGGAATATTATTCTGCACTAGGAAGAAATGCGCTATCATTCACAACATAACATGGAGAAACCTTAAATGCATATTACTAAGTGAAAAAAGCCATTCTGAAAAGGCTACCTACTGTAGGATTCCAACTTTATGATATTCTGGTAAAGGCAAAACTATGGAGACAGTGGTAAGACCAATGGTTGCCAGGGGTGGTGGGGAACAGAAGACAGATGAATAGGTGAAGCTCAGAAGATTTTTAGGTGAGTGAAAATATTCTGCATGATACCATAATACTTGATATGTATCCTTATACATTTGTCCACACCCATAGAATGTACAACACCAAGACTGAATCAAAATGAAAATTATGGCCTTTGGTTGATTCGATGTGTCAATGTAGGTGCATCAGCTGTAACTCTCTGGTTGGGGATGTTGACACTGAGGGAGCCTGTGCATGTGTGGGGATAGAGGTTACATGGGAAACCTCTGTGCCTTCCTCTCAATTTTTCGGTGAACCTAAATCTGCTCTAAAAAAAGGTTTAATAATAAAAAAAAAGATATCAAACAACTTCACCAGAATACTGAAAGTTAAAAAGATCAATGAGGGAAATATTTGACAAAGAAAGTCACTAATAATAGATAATGATATTTTTAGATAGAAAAGCATTATCATAGATAAAATAGGTCAGATCCTAATAGTGAATAGTTCCATTTGTGGGGAAAATTTTAAAGTCCTAAAGTTATATACATTTAGTATAATAGCTTCAACATAACTAGTGAATGTCTGTATTGGTCAGACATCTCAGAGAAACAGAATCAGTAGAATTTTATATATATATATATATATATATATATATATATATATATATATATAAAATAGAAATTTATTTCCTGTTCTTATGGAGGATGGGAAGTCCCCCAGCCTGCCATCTGCAAGCTGGGGAGCCAGTGATCTAATTCAGTCAGTTTCCCAAGGCCTGAGAACAAAGGGAGATGATGGTGTAAATCTTAGTCTGAGAGATTTTTATGTAAATAGAGAAGACGTTTAGATCTTCAAGAAACTAGATGATATCCACTCAGATTGGGGAGGGAAATCTACTAAATCCATCAATTTAAATGCTAATCTCACCTGGAAACATCCTCACAGATACACTCAGAAATACTGTTTAATCTGGGCACCCCATGGCCAGTCAAGTTGACACATAAATTTAACCATCTCAATGTTCATGCATATTTTCTCCAAGTAATCATAAAACATTTGTTAAAGGAAACATGTAGTGAGTCCTAAATCAAATATCTATTAATTTCAAATAATTAGAATCACACATATAATGTTTTCTGACCATAATGAAAGTACGCTGATAATCATGACAAAGATATATAGAGAAAAACCCACATATAATTTGAAATTGATGAACGTAACTCAAAAACTTCAGCTCAATGAAAACATTGTAAGGAATTAAGAAACATTTTCAACTTAGTGAAAATTAGATATGATATATCAAAACACCAAGGAAATGTCTGTGTGCATTTATGTGTGAATCTAACAAAAACTCTTAAGTTATTTATAGGGAACGTGACAAAATTTAATTGAAAGACATTATAGAAGACAAAATTAAATGGAGATCTATATATGTTTAGACAAAAAGAAGCAACAACTTAAACTAATAGTCATCCCCAAATTTATCTATAGATTTAGTTTCAATCAAAATTGCAACAGGATTTTTTGAGGAACTTGCTGAGTTTGTTTTAAATTCATATGGTAGAGTAAAGGTCTAGCCCAAGTCACTTCTGAAGAAGTGTAAGATGTGATTACCCTAACCAGGTAACCAGAATGATTAAGATTATTAACAAATTAAGTCAATAAAAATTTGGTGGCGATAAAGACCCACATATATAAGGACAATTGATATATGACAAGATTAAACTACATATCCTGGGAAAATATGAGCTATTCAAATGAGGAGGAGGAGGACTATAACTGAATTCCCATTTCACATCAAATATAAAAATTTTTTAATGGATTTAGCATTCAAAAGTCAAAAGAAAAATATTAAAAAATATATAAATAGACTATATACTATTTTCATGTATCTGGTTTAGGACAGAATTTATTTAAAAGGCACAAATAATTGTAATATATACAGAAACATTGAACAATTGACTACACTAAAATTAAACCATTTTATTTATCACATCACAAGGCATTCTGAGTAAAGTGAAGAGATACTCAAACAGCTAGTAAATAATTAAGCAAAAACAGGTAGGAAAAGATTTATATCCAAAATGTATAACTTCTGCTAATGAGTCAAAAAAAGACAAAAAAAATTAGATAACAGAAAGTATCCAGTTAATCTATGACAAGATATTCTACATTGTAGGTAGTCAGGGAAATGAAATTAAGACCATAATGAGACACACTTTTACATCTACTAGATTGGCAAAATTAAGAAATCTCATAATTCCAAGGCTGATGTCAATCAATTCAAACCCTTGGACACTGTTAATGGAAGTAAAAATTGATCCCAACCCATTAGAAAACAACTTGGAACTATCTTGCAATATAGAGTTTATGCAAACCTCGTGATTCAGATATTCTACTTCCAGGTACTTTTGAAAAATCTCATTTAAAAATAGTGTTTATGGGACTTCCCTGGGGGCGCAGTGGTTAAGAATCTGCCTGCCAATGCAGAGGACACCAGTTTGCTCCCTGGTCCAGGGAGATCCCACATGCCGCGGAGCAGCTAAGCCCGTGCGCCACAACTACTGAGCCTGCGCTCTAGAGCCCGCGAGCAACAACTACTGAGCCCGTGTGCCGCAACTACTGCAGCCCGCGTGCCTAGAGCCCGTGCTCCGCAACAAGAGAAGCCACTGCAATGAGAAGCCCGCGCACCACAGCCAAGAGTAGCCCCCGCTCGCCACAGCTAGAAAAAAACTACTCACGGCAATGAAGACCCAACGCAGCCAAAAATTAAATAAAAAGAAATAAAAATAGTGTTTAAACGGCATAATAAGAAATTCAGGGTAGTGATAACTTCCACGGAGGAGAAAAGGAAATGGTGTGAACACAAGGAAACACAATCATTATCAGTTAGTTTCTAATGCTTAATTTAAGTGATTAATCATTGTGGCCCATTTCATAATTATGTTTCACAGCTTATATTTATTTTACAAACACACTCTTCTGTACAAATCAAATATGTTTTTAAAATAATTCTAAGTGGTAATGAAAATAATTTATGATAAAAAATTATATTTCAGCTCAAAGAAGGAATTAAAAAAAATCATTATCTAGAAGCAAAAATGGTGAATTTTCACCATGAAAAAATTCAGTAGAATATTTTTCAAATGGTAGCTCATGATAGCCTGCATGTAATACACCAGGGGTGCTCAAATATTAATTGCTAATGATTACCTGAATTTTTTAGGATAATTTTAGATGCAGTCAATTATTTTATCACAGGTAGTTTTACTTAGTCATCAAATTGTTTTCAGTGAATTGGGAGAAAATGAGTGCCTGAGAAGTCTCTGGTTAAGAGACAAAAATAGATTTTTCCCCAGTTTTCATGCAAATGAACAGAGCCTGTAGATTTTTTTAATGTTTCTTTTTCCAATGTAGTTTATAAATGTTGAAACTCTTCAACAATTAAATTCACAAAACATTTAGCAGCTACATTATTATTCTAAGCACTTAGCACTTCGTGTCAAAAGGTAAATCATGAGATAAAGTTTGCTCAGAATAATTATTTTTTTCAATGTAACCCATAGGAACTCATCTTACTAGCATGTTGGGTACCTATGAGGTCATGATAATATTAACACTCAAATTTCCCTAGGATATTGCCCCACCTGCAGAACCCAAGTTTTTGGTCACCTAACATTGTCTGCCTTGGTTGTTTTGGTAATTCCTAAGAAAAACATGTCCTCATAGAGTCAATTCTCATTTCTTCTACCCTGGTCCCCGTATTGACAATGGCCCCTCACTTGTGCCTCGACTGTCCAGGGGAATGCGGATTTCTGACTATGATAGAGTCCAAAGTGACGGAGGGATCCATCTGTAGTTTATACAGAGAGAGAAGTATACGATGTCCTATGAAGCACTGAGGAGAATGGTCTCTCCTCCACAACAGATACACGTTGGAATAGTGCAGAAATCCTAGTAGAGATGAAGTGGCTTTGGACAACTGTGGAGCCGAGAAGGTGAAGAGAAGTGAATGGACACTAATATCTGCCTGTGTCCTTGAATCTTACAAAATCCTTCGCAAACAAACAAAGCCCCAGAGACGCAATTATTGACATGGGTTTAGAAACAGCAATCAGATCACCATGCCTTCACCCTTCTAAATAAACGGAACTTGTTTTTGGTATAGTAATTGAGAACTTTCCGTTAAATTATTACAAATCTAAGTAAGCTGATTAAAATACATTAACAGGGCTAAACCATGGGTTTGTAACGGCTGCCACAAGCAAGACTGCTTTAAATTCCTTTTTAAGAATGAGGAGCGGGCTTCCCTGGTGGCGCAGCGGTTGAGAATCCGCCCGCCGATGCGGGGGACACGGGTTCGAGCCCTGGTCCGGGAGGATCCCACGTGCCGCGGAGCAACTGGGCCCGTGAGCCACAACTACTGAGCCTGCGCGTCCGGAGCCTGTGCTCCGCAGCAAGAGAGGCCGCGATCGCGGTGAGAGGCCCGCGCACCGCGATGAAGAGCGGCCCCCGCTCGCCGCAGCTAGAGAAAGCCCGCGCACAGAAACGACGACCCAACGCAGCCGAAAATAAATAAATAAATAAATATTAAAAAAAAAAAAAGAATGAGGAGCCCCGGGCTCACAGCTCAAGGAGGCACTCACTGCCGGGGCCCAGACGTGTGCCTGGTAGGCACCTGAGAGCGAGCGCCTCCTTCAATTGTGGGCCCCAGACACCGTGCTTGCCTCACCAAACGACGACCCAACGCAGCCGAAAATAAATAAATAAATAAATATTTAAAAAAAAAAAAAGAATGAGGAGCCCCGGGCTCACAGCTCAAGGAGGCACTCACTGCCGGGGCCCAGACGTGTGCCTGGTAGGCACCTGAGAGCGAGCGCCTCCTTCAATTGTGGGCCCCAGACACCGTGCTTGCCTCACCCTGCTCCTGACTCCAGGTAAGTGTCAGAGTGGATGTGGACAGTCAGCGGAGCTTGCTGCAAACCAGACTGACACGGAAATTAATAACGGCAAAGTAGTATTTGCAGCGATTATTTCAGGTTACCTACACATCAACATTCCACTAAGGCAAAAAAAAGAAAAAAACAAATAGAGTCCGTTTTACAAACAGCGTCATTCATATAGACAGTACATCTGGAGAAAAGCAGTCCCAAATTTCCTGTCCTCACCGGATACAATTTGTTACAGACATGTATTATCTCGTTTATTTTTTTCTTTCTTGTTAAATTTTAAATCAGTAAATTTTAGACTAGAGAGAAAGTAAGTCTCATTTTTATATGAGAGAGAACAGCTTTGTGTTAGGGGCTGCACACTCACAGGCCATCAGGTACCCGACAGTCACATAAATAGGCCCAGCGGGCTAGAGGGGGACTGCAGTGGCCCACAAAAGCCACGTCGAGTTTATGACATTCAACTGCCGTTTTTTAAATACTGTGTGAGCAGACCAAATAGTTCTGCTACTCTAGCATTTTGTCGTTTACAACTACCCTTTTAAAGCCTCTATCTAGAAATGTAGTATCAAATGTTTATAATTTTTCTTAATTAATGCCCTCCTCTCCCACCTACAAACAACAGAACAGTGATAACAGCAAAAACAATAAAAACTCAGCCTTGCACTAGAGAAACTGAGGTGATCCTAATTTGTGGCCATTCTCTCCAGAAAGATGGCAGATACAAAAGTGTTATTGACAACTTAATGAGGATCTCTCAGCCACAGCCAGCCAATCACCTAGCACTATCCCTTCCTAGTTTTGAAGGAATGAGAAAAGCCTGCCGTAGTTATCGTGTGTGTGAGGACACATGAAGTCCAGAGGCAGACTCTGAGTGTCATTAAGCCCTGGAGCACCAGGAAGAAAACCCAGTGGCTAACTGAAAAGAGATGCTTGGAGAAACAAAAAGGGAGACCAAGGAAGGCCAACTTACATGGCTGTCTAAATACTCTTTATTTAATTCATTCTTTTGCCTAGGACTACTGCACTGCATATTTTTAAAAATTAATTAATTTACTTATTTATTTTTGGCTACGTTGGGTCTTCATTGCTGCATGCAGGCTTTCTCTAGTTGTGGCGAGAGGGGGCTACTCTTGGTTGCGGTGCGTGGGCTTCTCATTGCGGTGGCTTCTCTTGTTGCGGAGCGCGGGCTCTAGGTGCGCAGGCTTCAGTAGTTGCGGCATGCAGGCTCAGTAGTTGTGGCTCGCCGGCTCTAGAGCGCAAGCTCAGTAGTTGTGGTGCACGGGCTTAGTTGCTCCTTGGCATGTGGGATCTTCCCGGACCAGGGCTCGAACCCGTGTCCCCTGCACTGGCAGGCAGATTCTTAACCATTGTGCCAGCAGGGAAGTCCAGCACTGCACATATTTCAAAGTCTGTAATTTCTTCCTTGTTTTTGCAGTAACTATTTTTTTAATCAGCATAATTTGCCTGGAACAAACATGTCGCAACACCTAACACCATTTTTGTAACCAATTAATTCCATTACTTATGTGAGCACAATTGGGTTTGATATGGTTATAAAATTGCCTACATGAAGGCCAAGGATATTGTGAATTGTTTCGTTTGGAAATGAATTGGTGATTAAAATATAGAAATACCCGCACACAATTATGTGTGCAAAACCAAACCTTCTGTCGTATTGTGTCAAGATCTATCACAAAGAATAAGAAGGCAGTGAAAGCAAAGAAAATGTTCATTCCTGTAGTACGTTCTTTTGCCCAAGAAGGAAGTGTGTTTCAAGGGAGCAGACATTGAAAAGGTTATTGGACCATTTCAGAAGTGTTCCTGAGAAATCTTACACCATTATCCCTTGCTCCCTCATCCCAGCAGCACTACCTTACTACCCCATGTACACCTTTTGGTAGCATGAAATTTTGCTCCTGAGAAATCTGCAAAGAATTAGATTTCATCAGCTTTGCTTGGTAGCTCTTTCTGGCATTAATGCTCAGGCCATGATTACACACAGCTGAACTCAACTGAAAACTCTTATTTAAGGAAAAAAATATTGTACAAAGCAATGGGTGCCAGTGTCTCATTTAAAAATGTTCTTTCATGAAAATAAAATACTTCTACCTTTGAAATTGAGTCTTGACATCCAAACTTACTTTCCAGGAATCGACAGGGTTGTTCTTGCGTAAGAACAGGTCCTGAATGACCTCTCACTTACTATTAGTGTTGTCGATAGTCCGGTTAAAACCTTTTGCCCCCTATTGGTTTCCTGAAGGCCAAAACTTTAACTGGTTTTTATCACATTTACTAAGAAGTGAGAAGTCATTTTTATCTTGCAGCGTTTTATCATTTTACAGTAGAAATTGTAGAGTACTCCACCTCCGTGAATCATGGAATCACTTCATTTCAACCATTTGTCAATGTAAATATCATGTCAATTTTTTTCAAAATATTTTCTGATTCCAGTCCATTGCCAAATTTTGCTAATTCATTCATCCTTCCTTTTAAAAAAATTCCTTCCAAATCTATTATTTATATGGAATCCTGATTAAATCACTGCACTTTGGTAATGAAATTGAGAGACTCAAAGTTTTTGTTTTTTTTTTTTCTGGAGAAAAGCCTACTTAAGGGGTTTGTTTTTATATGATTTCAATATGCCCAACTGAGAAAATAAATAGAGTGAATGATGAGAGATATTCTTTGGTTTTTAATTCAATTTCTTATTGAAAAATTGAAATAAAATTAAATATTAACTATTTTAATCTGTTAATTAAACCAAAATTCAAAGCCAAGTTTTCCCCTTTTTGTTGTGACTTATCTTTTTCTCATATGAATGATTTAAATTTTTGTCTGGTCAATTCTAATTTCAATTTCCCTTGTGATTTCTTTTATAGATTTGAAGTTTAGATTGTCATCTTTTTACAGATGTCAGATACATATTAGTTTGTTTCATCTCTGTTTTTTTTTTTTTTTGCGGTACGCGGGCCTCACTGCTGTGGCCTCTCCCGTCGCGGAGCACAGGCTCCGGACGCGCAGGCCCAGCGACCATGGCTCCCGGGCCCAGCCGCTCCGCGGCACCTGGGATCTTCCCAGACCGGGGCGCGAACCCGGTTCCCCTGCATCGGCAGGCGGACGCGCAACCACTGCGCCACCAGGGAAGCCCTCATCTCTGTTTTTATATTAACATTTTAATCTGAAATTTAGTTTTAAATGTAACAATGTTAAGGTGTTAATATATTTCTTTGCAAACTGTTAATCAATAGTCTCAACATTATTTACTGAATCATGTGTTCCTTTTCCTTTAACTTATTATTAGACTTCCCTTATTAGTATTAAGTATTGTGACAGGAGTTACAGATTAGATGCTTATTGATGTCACGCTCCCTGCGGCACACTGTGCCTCCTCCACTGTCTCCCTTTGTGGTGGTCAATTACCTGCCTTTAAAAACAGCAACAAAAAATGCTTTCGAGAATAAAATATTTTTTAAATTGAGAAAATTTAAGTACCAAGCTAAAAATTATGTGGCAAGTACTTTATTAATCCTTGTGATCACAAGAGAGAACAATGAAGACCCCAAATTATCCTCTCTTGTCAGTCACCACTGAGGGGAAAAACATTGAACTAGGACCAAGCTGATGAACGTGAAGAAGCAGAAATTTCATTTGATTTGGGAGAGGATTACAGAGGAATCATTCCAACCTGAAATAATCAAACAAAACCTTCCAGAGGAAAGTCATTTTAAGTGGATGACTTAAGTATGAGAAAGTGTTGGCATATTGAATAAAGGAATGTGGTGAAAGTTAAACCATAAAAAATGCATAAAATGAAAAAAGACATTTTTTTAAAACTCATAAAGCTCTCACTGGAGAACAATAAACAATGCTGTCAACATTCCAGGATGTTTGAGGAATTTCTCACAGGTAGAAACCAAATGGGACCAGAACAAGAGAGAGCAAGCAGAGAAGAAATCAGTCATAGGTCTGAACATGCACAGAATGCTGTGACGGACGTGGGCATGTTTGCAGCAGCAGCTGGAGGGAACTGAGGAGAATTGCAAGGATTATAGACTCAGCAGCGAATTCAGAGTAGCTGGGCAGCTTGGCTTCCCTCTGTGTTCTGGACGTTTGGTTGCAAAAGTGTTTGCTCCCATGCAGAAGCAAAATACCCAGGGATAACAGAACAATATTGCGAGTAGCTACTGACTTCCAGCATCTGTGGACTGGTGAACAGTAACCCTCAAATAAAACGATGACCAGGGCTTCCCTGGTGGCGCAGTGGTCGGGAGCCCGCCTGCCGATGCGGGGGACGCGGGTTCGCGCCCCGGTCCGCGAGGATCCCGCGTGCCGCGGAGCGGCTGGGCCCGTGAGCCGTGGCCGCTGAGCCTGCGCGTCCGGAGCCTGTGCTCCGCGACGGGAGAGGCCACAGTGGTGGGAGGCCTGCGTACCGAAAAAAAAAAAAAAGAGACATTTAAGTTTTAGTGTAAATAATTATATTTTATTATATGAAATTACTTCACCTAATATATATTAAAGGCAGTGCACCAAGAGGTTAATAATTCTTTGCTCAGTTTGAGAAATGTCAATATAGACAGCGACATTAAATATTTTATTCATTTTATTCTTACATAAATTATTTGGAAAAAATGTGAGAAAAAGTATGAAATGTCTCACGTGTGTCAAAGTTTTGTGCATTTATTAAAAACCATCCATAATTTAAAACTTCATTGAGCATCTGATGGAGGATAATTGAAAGTCATTATCCATCTGGATGTAGCTCATGTACTATAACCATCAAGCTGTTTGTGGCCTAAATCTACTTTTGGTTGTCTCTTTTAATTCTCAATGAAGTTGGTTTATTCATTATTTCTTTGGTGTTATTGGATTATGAGTCATACTTGGTTGATGGTATTATTTGGAAACTCTGGGGGCTGGCTGGAAGGATGCTTTCCTGCAAAGAGTGATTGACTTTGATATGACCAGAGCCTAAAGACCTCAGCATGGGACCACAACCCTCCCCTGCCAAGTCTTCAGTTTTGTATGGGAGGCTCAGGTTCAGGAGTCTCCCTTGCTAATCTGGAAATGGCTCAGTGTCTCAGAAGCAATGCTGATATTTGTTCCTGCCTGCGTATCCTGCCCTTTATGTGTCTTCCCTAGCCATCACTCAGGTTCAAGCTCATACTTCTCTTCTCTCTATAGCTCTCTTTGCTTGTAGTGTTTTCTGCTACATCATGCAGGAGTTAGGTATCAGGAAGGGAACCCCACCCCCCAAGAATTTAATCCACAATATTGGTGGAAACAAAAGTCCCAACAGGCCACTTTGATACTGTAATGTTCAGTGAACTGTGGCTAATACTGCATCATGGAATTATAATGCAGAGAAAATTACTGTGGAAAAATAGCTTTCATTTATCCTCCTTTCATTCAGTAAATCCTATAAATCCAATAAGCATTTATAAAGTGTTTACTTAGAGCCAAGCATTATAGTCAGTACTGAGGCTTCAGAGGGAAAAAATAGTCCTTAACTCTTAAAGTCCAATGTATGGTGAAGATACTGGCCAACCCGTAAATTAATAAATTATATAACACGATGTGATATATAGAAAGTTAGGGGATAAAAGGATACATGAGACTGACACGATAGCATGTATTCATCAGGTTCTTCTCATAACACTTTTTCCTGAGAATTATGAAAACTATCCTTCCCCACTCATGCAGTTATCCAAGGCCATGTGACTATGAGCCTGGCCTATTAAATGTGGGCCAGATAGAAGTGGAGAACTCTGAGGTTAAAGCTGTAAAAACCTCCTGTGTGACCCTCCAGTTTCTCTACTCCTCTGCAATGGCAAATATGGAAGTCTCTCCTGAATTCACAAGTTCAAGGTAGCCTAGGTTACCTGGGTACCACAAGGTGGACCCTTGGCCATGAGTAGGACTCACAGTGAACTTTGTGAAAGTAGGCAAGCCACTGAGAGTTTGGATATGTTTATTAAATGTAGCACAACTTAGACTATCCTACTAATAAAATATGGAAGAAGCATAGGGAATAGAATTGACTTTGGTAGAGGTAAGAAGCGATTTTTTGGAAGAGCACAAAGAGACAATCATGTGCAAGGATGTTTAGGTGTAAAACTGATTATAATATTTGGGGAACTATAAGCTGTTGCAGAGAGAATTATTACAGGTGCCAGGAAAGGAATGAATTTTAATACATTAGCCACAGTGAACAGCATTCACCATGATTTATCAGTCGGAGTTCTGGGTTGCAAGTAATAGAAACAGACGTTGCTTACTTACATTAAAAAAAAAAAAAAAAAAAAAAAGGAAGAAATTGGACAAGTTCTTTGGTATATCACAGAAACCAGAGAACGAAGCTCAGAAAACAGACGTAACCAAAAGATTCTAGTGAGCAGGAATCACTGCCAAGGTTACTGGGTGTACACTGCCCGGTCCAACCATCCCTGCTTGGCAGATTCCACTGGATTTCATTATTCCTGCCTCTGCAAACTGGGGCTCCTGCCACTAGGCAATTCTGCTCTGAGCTGAATTACAAATTCTCCTTTTATTTATTCATTATTTGTCCAATGTTCTAATCCTTTCTAGAGACGTTCTTTGCCTGAGCTTAGATAATGGCACCCATTAATTGCAAGGGTACAAATTGGGTATAGATCCTTCTGGTATTTGTAGAAGAAGCCAGGGTTTGGATACTTGGCAGACAAAACAAAAACAAAACCAAAACAAACATATAAAACAAACTGTATGACCCTACCTGGTCTCATTTCTCTCCTCTTTACTCTCTGCATGTCAAAGAGTGTGGCTTTCTTTTGTGTCTTCAAACAAGCCTGACTCAAACCTACACCCACTTTTACTTACTGGTCCTTTTTCATGGAATTCGCTTCCCATCTATATTTGCATTCACCTTTTTAATGATTCAGTTGTCACCTCTACTGTCACCTCTACAATGAGATCTTTCTCAGACATAATATATATATTATATGCAGGCCTCTCACTGTTGTGGCCCCTCCCGTTGCGGAGCACAGGCTCCGGACGCGCAGGCTCAGCGGCCGTGGCTCACGGGCCCAGCCGCTCCGCGGCACGTGGGATCTTCGCGGACCGGGGCACGAACCCGCGTCCCATGCATCGGCAGGCGGACTCTCAACCACTGCGCCACCAGGGAAGCCCGCATATGACTGTTTTATTACTTCGTAGCCTTTGTTGATGTTTGAACTGCTAGTAGTGATTTTATTTGGTTTTATCTGTTCTCCAGGAGACTCTGTGAGCAGATTTTTTTTTTTTAAATTAGCACAAGTATCTATATACCACAACTCCTTTATCCATTCATCTAATGATAGGATTTCCTGGCTACTGTAAATGGTGTTATGAAGATAGGGGTGTAGATATCTTTCTGAGTTAGTGTTTTTGTTTCCTTTGGATATATTCCCAGATGTGGAATTTCTGGGTAATATGTTAGTTCTATTTTTAATTTTCTGTGAATCTCCCATACTGCTTTCCATAGTGGCTGTATCAATTTATAATCCCACCATCAGTGCACAAGGGCTCCCTTTTCTCCAGATCCACACTAGCATTTGTTATCTCTTGACTTTTTGATGATAACCATTCTTACAGGCTCGAGGTGATGTCTTATTGTGGATTTGATTTGTATTTTCCTAATGATTAGTGATGTTCAGCACCTTTTCTAGCACCTGTTGGGCATTCGTATATCTTCTTTGGAAAAATGTCTATTGAGGTCCTTTGACTATTTTTTTATTTTATTATTATTTTATTATTATTGTTACTGTTAATGTTATTGAGTTGTATGAGTCCCCTATATATTTTTGATACTCACTTCTTTATCAAATATGTGGTTTGAAAAAATTTTTTTCCCATTCCTTCAGTTGTCTTTTCACTTTGTTGATGCTTTCTTTTGCTGTGCAGAAGCTTTTCATTTTGATGTAGTTCCATATGTTTATTTTTTATTTTCTTGCTTGTGCTTTAGGTGTCATATCCAAAAAATCATTACCAAGACCCTTATCAAGGAGATTTATACCTATATTTTCTTCTATGTGTTTCACGATTTCAGGTCTTACATTTAAGTCATTAATCTATTTCAAGTTAATTTTTGTGAGTGGTATTTCATTCTTTTACATATGAATATCAATTGTTCCAGCACCATTTTTTTTTTTTTTTTTTTTTTTTTTTTTTGTGGTACGCGGGCCTCTCACTGTTGTGTCCTCTCCAGTTGTGGAGCACAGGCTCCGGACATGCAGGCTCAGCGGCCATGGCTCACGGGCCCAGCCGCTCCATGGCATGTGGGATCTTCCCGGACCGGGGCACAAACCCGTGTCCCCTGCATCGGCAGGCGGATTCTCAACCACTGCGCCACCAGGGAAGCCCAGCACCATTTATTGATGAGACTCTTTTCTCCTTTGAATATTCTTGGCTCCCTTGTCAAATAATAATTGACCATATATGCTTGGGTTTATTTATGGGCTCTTGATTCTGTTCTATTGGTCTATTTATCTGTTTTTAATGCCAGTACCATAGTGTTTTGATGACTATAGCTCTACAGTATAGCTTGAAAACAAAAAGTGTGATGCCTCCTGCTTTGTTCTTCTTTCTCAGGATTTCTTTGGCAATTTGGAGACTTTTGTGGGTCCATATAAATTTTAGGAGGGTTTTTAAGCCCATATTATATGAGCAATGAATACCCTGTGAATGAAGGTTTGGCGGGTTCGAAGTATTTTGACACTTTAAAAAGTTATTAATGATTAGACAGAGATAATTTTCATTTAAGTGTAATGAACAGGAACAAAACTGTAGTATATCGAGGGACTTTATACTAAGATAAAAACTAACATGGAAATTGAAATTTTGAAAGTAATGGTTATTTTTTCTCCATTACAAAAAGCACTACAAATCATCAATCAAGTATACCTACTTTATGAAGCAGATTTAGCTTAATTTACCTTCTTTCACTGCTGATTCTACAGCTTTTTCCTCAAAAGTCCCAAATCCATTACTTTAAGTATAATTCCTGAAAATTTTAAGTTTTCTGAATTTCAGTAAAATTTCTTCTCTTAAAATAGCATATGAGCCCTCTGTAAAACCAAAATGAAAGCTTATTTCAATAAGATAATTATATTTTTATTATTTATAATATCTGAATCAGGTACATTTATTAAGAATAAAAATTTATTATTTACTGATATTTAGCTTGTGTTGTGACTTCCTCTCCATTTTACACTTTTGCATAACCAGTAATTTTCATTATTATTTGTGAAGGATTTCTTCTGAAGGAATCATCGTTTTCCCCTCCCTGGAATGCACCTCACCATTTTAAAGTGTCTTAAAATTTAAATGGGGAGCATTTGTTTTCTTTCTAGTGGTGTAAAAGCAATTGGTGTTTTTCAATTAATTTTACATTTGACTTGAATACAAATAGAAAAATTTTATTACTTCGTTCTTCCATCAACTTTATGAGACAGTATTATTATAACTCTATGAAGCACAAAGAAGTTAAGTAGTTTGCCCAAAATAACACAGTTAATAAATGATTGGATTGCAGTACAAGTATAGTATAGAATCCAATAGTGGTTTTCACTTTCAGCTACTCTACCACTAGTATCTAATAAAATATTTTAATCTATTGCTTCCATTAGTCTCAGTACCTATGCAATTATTATGTGACTCTCAAAAGCAATCTTGTTTTATTTGGGGGGGCAATATACAAACATACACTTTGGCTGTACATATATCAAGAGTACCTTATTTATAATATGAAAAGGAAAGTATCATTTGAATAATTTGTGTTTATGTTTATCCCTTTTTAACACTCGACATTTATATCATCCAATTTATTTTGCTTTAATCTTCAAGATACTGTGAAACAAGAAAATGTTCTTACATTTCCATGATTTTCATGATTAGTAGTCTTAGTCCTACTAAGACTTTCATTTGATATGCTGAAAGGTTAATGAAATAAACAAAATGAATAAAAATAAATTATGTGATATCAGGAATGATCTAATTATTCATCTTAAGGAGTTCAAATAGCTCTCTCCTGTCCACAAATGAATGCAGAGTAAGTAATATAGCATAGGCACAGATGTGACTATTTGTTTCATAAATAAAACCAGAAACATAGAGACATGTCTTGAAATGCTATACCTAGAAAAAAAGAGTTACACTTGAGTAAGAAAACAGCTCTTACAGCGTATTAAAAACTCTGACTTAAAAGGCAGTGTACACATGAGAAAATCAAGTAGAACTCTTCTAAGAGAGAGCGGGGACTGGACCATAAATCACAACATACTGACTACTCTCCTTAAATAGCATCAGGGTTATAAAACTGAACATGAAATTGAAAGAAAATAAGTCCACCAAAAGCAGGTTTTGATACGTATGTGAAGATGAAAATGGAAAAAAAATTAAAATATTACTCATAGGAAAAAAGATAACACAGATTCAGCACATCAAAGTAGCTAAGTGGGGGCTTCCCTGGTGGTGCAGTGGTGGAGAATCTGCCTGCTAATGCAGGGGACACGGGTTCGAGCCCTGGTCTGGGAAGATCCCACATGCCGTGGAGCAACTAAGCCCGTGAGCCACAACTACTGAGACTGCGCGGCTGGAGCCTGTGTTCCACAACAAGAGAGGCCGCAATAGTGAGAGGCCCATGCACTGCGATGAAGAGTGGCCCCCACTCGCTGCAACTAGAGAAAGCCCACGCACAGAAATGAAGACCCAACACAGCCAAAAATAAATAAATAAACAAATGTGGGGTTTAAAAAAAAAAAAAAGTAGTTAAGTGGTTACCAATGACTTATTTTTGACAATTACGTATGAAAATTTGCTCCTGTTTCCTACATGCATAATGAGAACAGTTAAGTTAAACTTGAAAATTTTTAGCATAAATCATCAAGAAGAAAACAGAAGATCAAAAATATAAAGTTCTTTCAGGCTCACACAAAATGTCACTCTTTTGATATTGTCCATATTTATTTCATAAAAAGGTCTTTGTAGGCATGAACGATATCTAATTGTGTCTGTGTCAAAGAGGTCTCTAAAACAGATGGAATTCATTTTCTATCCAAGACACCTTTATTTTAATTTGAATATTGGAATTCTCTTCATGGTATTTTGACTTGTAGACTTTGAAATTAAATATGCATCCAGTCTGATTGAAATAAATTACACTCTTGGTCAAAAATTTTTTGTAAAATCAGGAGATATTTCGTTTTTCAAATTTTCAACAACTCTATGAGATGATGTGTTTAAATGAGGTGGAAAGAAACGTGCAAATGTATATTTCCTTGAGATTAGTAATTTTGAATTGGAACAGTGAAATTATCCATTAATTTATCAATCTTAGGAATATTTATTAAATCCCAAATACCGTTTACTGGGGATAGACAGATGAATAGGGTTATTCCTTATCCTCAAAAATCTCACAAACCAATAAGTAAGGAAAGGCAAGAAAAACTGATTTATAATATAACATGATAGCTGTTATAATAGAGTTATGTTCATTTAATATTATATGAGAGTACAGAAAGTCATTGGCTATTTCTCACCTCCCGTTTTTCACTACTAGACCTTGCTTATTTTATGAAACTTATCAAAATATTTAATTAAACTTTTCTTTTTCACTTGTCTTTCCTATTAGATTTTAGTCTACAGTGCTAATCAGTGGGACATAATAATATTCAATTAGTGCTCAGAAATGTGATATATTTTTAATGCTGTATTTATTTATTCGGTCCAGAAAGCAAACATAAGTTTTCTGAATCAGGCAAACTTGAAAGTAATAGCTGCAGAGGTTTCCTAGGCCACATTCTTCTCCTTCACGGCAATGTGATAGGAGCCAAATGGGTACGCCAGTGCGGTCTGTAACATAGCAGCAAAATCTCAAAATTGTGAATTTGTGGTTCTGTAGAGCATTGGTACACACCTGCCACCCTCTCCTCCTGATCTTTCTAATTAAAAAATCTCTCCAAGAAGAGAAATTGAAAGTCACTGGTTTAGAACCCTTTGGAATGTAGACACATAACTTTGCAGAAATAAATCTCTATGAAAATCTGGACCTATCTGTTTATTCAATCACCCTTTAACTTTCAAGGCTTGTCATTTAATTTAGGTCTTTAGTAAATTTTGGTCAGAAAGCCCTGACCATGCAGAAACATAAAAATATTTATACTGCTTCCCAACACTAAGGAAAGTGTTTCTAGGGAATAAAGAACAGTGAAGCACAGAATTATTGAAAGGCATATGGTAACAAACAAAACAAAATTTATCCCACTCCTTCACATCTGAATCTATTTCTTGAAACATTACCACTGAATGTCATTTACTTGGATTCTTTTGTCCACTAACTTGACTCATATTTGAAGGATTCAAATAAAAATGACAAAGCAGTAACTAAGTTTACTGATTATTTATTACAGGTTGTCCATTTTTATTTGTGACACCTGGAATAACATGTGTGCCTAGGAGCAGAGATAGACAGAATAAAAGGACTAAAAAAGAATGATATGGGAGCCAGGTACACTCTTGAAATATTTCATGGGATTTCCTATGCTAACTTATATGAGATCACTAAATATCCATACTGATATATATTCTACTGTGACTATTAAGAAATATTCATCTATGTTTTAATATGTCTACTAAAGGAACAGGATCAGGGTTATGGAATATGAAAGCACGGATTATAGTCCAGGAGGAGCCACCATGCTTTGTAAATCATTTAATTCTGTACTATTATTTCTGGATTTTCATTTGTGACATTTTGGGGTTACAGCAGATGCACAAGTTCATCGACTTGTGAAATTATATGGTTAGACTGGACAAAATAATGAGGTTGCACTAGATGATATTTTAAATCATTGTCGGGCTTCCCTGGTGGCGCAGTGGTTGAGAATCCGCCTGTCAATGCAGGGGACGCGGATTCGTGCCCCGGTCCGGGAAGATCCCACGTGCCGCGGAGCGGCTGGGCCCGTGAGCCATGGCCGCTGAGCCTGCGCGTCCGTAGCTTGTGCTCCGCGGCGGGAGAGGCCACAACAGTGAGAGGCCCCCGTACCGCAAAAAAAAAAAAAAAAAAAAAAAAAGAAAATCATTGTCAATTTCACAGTCTATGTATTATCTTGTTTTACATACACACTGACAGACACACACACACACAGAGTTTAAGAAACAAAACACTGACAGACACACACACACACACAGTTTAAGAAACAAAGTCGGAAAAAATGCACTGAATGATAGGTAGATTCAGTAATGCCCCATATGTAGAGAACAGTGTTAGTCTTTTCTCATATACACATTACACATTTTATAAAACAGGTTATTCTGCAATAAGCTTTTTTTTTAAATTATGAGCAAGAACAAAGGCTTTGATAATTAAATTTTCATTGACTCTCCACCATCCCTTGAATTATCTGTAGAGAACGAACACGAGTGCTGATTCATCAACAATGTTACACTTAATCACCAGCAGGGAATTACCTTTTATATAAACATGAACATGTTAAGATATTTGATAGTATGATTTAAATTTACAGATGTACATTTAAACCTTATTTCAAAGGAGAACCTTCTTAGAAGGTTTCACAGCATTTCATATATATTAAATAATGATAGCATAAGATTCTGAAGTGAACATATGACTTATAATTGTAAAATAAGTTTCTACATGTGTTAGGGTAAGCCATTAATTACCTCCAGTAACTGGTGAAAAAAAGATTCCTAAAGGCTTTCCTGTAAGTTCCGACCCTCTGGTATCTTAATTGTATTATGATCCTTTTGGCCTTGGCACAAACAGAATAAAAAAACACAACAACATGTAGACACCCACACAGGCAAGCACACATGCATATGCCCAGACAGACAATAATTTAGGAGTTGTTTTAATTAATTATATCTGAGAAAGTTTTCACTTTTCTATGATATATACGTTGCTACGATTCAGATGATTGTCTATAGGAAAATAACCAAAGACAATCTGGTCAGCAGAATTCCAAGACGGCTCCCAAAATTTCTGCCCACTATATACGCAATCTGCATAATCCCTGGAGAATGAATATGATGGATTTTACTCCCATGATTAGGTTATGGTATATTGCAGAGTTGACTTTAAGAAAGGGAGGTTTTCTAGGGCATGCCTGACCTACTCAGATGAGCCCTTTAAAAGCAGAGAATTTTCTCTAGTTGTTCACAGAGGGAGAAGTTAGGGATTAAAAGCATGAGGGGGCTTTGCCAGAGGGAGATTTTCCACTTCTGGCTTTGAAGATAAAAGAGGCCACGTGGCAAGGATTTAAAAGCAGCCTCTAGTTACTGAGAATGACCTCAGCTAACAGCTAACGAAGAAACAGATACATCAGTCCTACAACCAGCAGAGAATGAAGTCTGCTAATAACTTGAATAATCCTGTAAGTAATTCAAAATAACTTGAAGTACAAACTTTTGAAAATTTTATAAAATACTTATATACTTAGAGACGATATGCCAATATGCCGTATCGAGTTGGCCAATCTGAAAATGATCAATAAATTAAAACAATGTTTCCGTGGAAAATCGTGAATCCCACTTAATGTATTTTTTCAGGGTTATTTTTGTATAGTGTCAGTTTGTTTTGTCATCTATCAACATTTTCAGGAAAATATATGTATGTTTTTACAGAATTTTTTCTTTCATTTTTATATATAACTATTTTAGGATATTTCCACTGTCCCAATTTTGTCTGGAAAACGTGGGGACTTGATAAAACTGTGAAGGAAATTAGGAGCTGAATATTTAAGGATTGCCAACCCTGCTTTGACTCATCTGTTGCAATGTTTCTGATATTATAACAGTATAATATTTAACTGAAATTTTTTAGGTTTCAATAAAAGAAAAGAACTCTTACCAGCTTTTAAATTTCAACACTGAATCAAAAACTTATTAATCCTGTTTAATGAAATTGCTCTCTGAATTTTCTGGCTTCCTGCATTGATCTAATTTTTTCATGTCAATGGACTATCGTCATGGTTAATTTCTGCCCTATTTTTCCCATAAATATATAAGTTTACTGTAAAACAAGGGAGCAGAACAATTATGCCCACGTTTTTCCACAGTCTACCAAGAACAAGCCCTCGCTTCAACTAAAATCATTAGATTTTAATATATTGTGAGCAGATGAAAGTTCAGCATATAATATCACAGGATCTTAAAATAATAGATAAAGGAATCAAGAGGTATCAGTCAACAAATTTTTTTTCCAGTTTTCTCCTATTATTCTCCATATTTTGTTAGTTGACTTTCACCATTTATCAGTGGAACACCAGGGTCAATGTATCTTTCTTTTTAAGATTTTTATTTTATTTTATTTTTTAACATCTTTATTAGAGTATAATTGCTTTACAATGGTGTGTTAGTTTCTGCTTTATAACAAAGTGAATCAGCTATACATATATACATATATCCCCATATCTCCTCCCTCTTGCGTCTCCCTCCCACCCTCCCTATCCCACCCCTCTAGGTGGTCACAAAGCACGAGCTGATCTCCCTGTGCTAGGCGGCTGCTTCCCACTAGCTATCTATTTTACATTTGGTAGTGTATATATGTCCATGCCACTCTCTCACTTCGTCCCAGCTTACCCTTACCCCTCCCCGTGTCCTCAAGTCCATTCTCTACATCTGTGTCTTTATTCCTGTCCTGTCCCTAGGTTCTTCAGAACCATTTATTTATATATTTAAGTTTTTAAGATTCCATATATATGTGTTAGCATACAGTATTTGTTTTTCTCTTTCTGACTTACTTCACTCTGTATGACAGACTCTAGGTCCATCCACATCACTACAGATAACTCAATTTCATTTCTTTTTATTTAAGTAATATTCCATTTTATGCCCTATTTATGTACTTGATTTCTTTAAGAACTATTTTAATTCTTTCCTGTTAATAGGCACTGAGCAATAGAAAAGCTTTAAAAGTACCTTTGGTTCAATAAAGTTACATTGACCCCATGGCACATATATACAGTGGGGTCACTGTATCTTTATTGAACCACAGGTACTTTTAAAGCTTTTCTATTGCTCAGTGCCTATTAACAGGAAAGAATTTAAATAGTTCTTAAAGAAATCAAGTACATAAATAGGGCATAGCATATCTATTAAGCAGAAATGGTCTTACTTTATCTTAAAAGAAGTTTTAATCAAGAATATTTATTTCATTTAACATGAAATATGTTTAGATTAAAACAACAAGAATGTACAAATTCAAAAAGCATTATAATTTATAATAGATGTTATTTAAAAATATTTTTCTATATTTTAAATATTTATATTTAAATATTTATTAATCAACAGAATTTTTACTATAACGTCTCAAGTGTTTACTAATCATTATCCAAACAGTAGACCAAATTGCGTATTTAAATGCTCTCACATCCTAGCTGCTGTACGTTTGTTTTTAAAAATGCAGGAAAAAAAATCAGTAAAACAATGTACCAAATTTTTATCTTTTTAGTTAGAAAATAACAATAGGTTAACAACACAGTATTTGGTAAAATACACTTAAACATTTTTTAAGTTAGAAATTTAAATTCCATGAACAGCTTAGCTTACTTATTTAGGAGCAAAGTCTCATGCATTTTTATGTATGTCTGTAATAGTTAATATTCTATACCTTATCTGAGCTAAGTTACTATTCTAAAGCAAAATTTTAAAAATTAGCACTGGGATGCTGTGAAAGTGCTCTTTGTCAAATATTATTTTGCCCTGGTCATATTTAGGGCATTATCGTTAGTGTTTTGCTGTAGTTTTACTTTAACTTTTTAATTTAACCTTTGTTATGACCTTGGGCACGAACGTGCTCATTAAAAATTAAATTGCTTGTTATAGCCTGGCATCGCTTTCCTCTTTGATCAGAAAGCACAATAGGTTCCTTGAGTGGATTTACCTATAAAGTATTCTAGTAATGAGAACAGAAAAGGCAAGTTTAATAAGCTTAACACTGAAACACAAGCTACAGAAATGCCATGAAGGGGGGACAGGTAAGAAACATTTTATATGGTGAAAATAAAGTACAGATTTGTGATATTAAAATTTGGTCTTCTATCTCATTAAGTAGGCCTTTCTTACAACTTGAAAATCTAGTTGTTGATTTCAGTTCTACAAAATTATGTTCTGCCGCTATACATACTTTGTTGATAATGTTAATGTCAAAACCTCCACCTCCCCTCCCCAACAGGAGAAGAGAATGAGTATAGCCCTTGAATAATTCCACTGACAAGAAAGCAATTTAAGTGGGTTGGTATTAAAATGGCTTCTAATTTAGGTATCTCAATACGCTGAAAGCTTTCTTCTTTTCTACATTCTGAGGTTGTGATTTCACAGTTTTAATTGTGCTATAACAATTTAGGTTGGTGTAGCTCTATTCCTAGAATTCAAGTATAATTTGTGGTTTTCCACCTTTTCAGCATATGGGGGAGAGTAATAAATAAAAGCAGAATGGTTTATATCAAAGGTTCACAGCAACTATATATGAACTGAAATATTCTGAAAACTTTGTGTGCCCTGAAATGCCTTCATATTCACAGTATATAAACTCATTTGCATTTGAAATTTAAAGGCTCTATATTCAGGGTTCCATCATACAGATGACTATGTAAAGAGTTGACAGTGAAACACATTATATTTATGTCTACTTTTTGTCCTTGGATGTAGTTGTATCAACGTGGAGAGAAAGAAATCCTTTAAAGGTATTCATTTTTTAAAATTTTGGAATAAAATGTATTCTAATAGTAATATAAAATTTAATATCATTTAAGTGAAAATTCCAATACTATTCAACTCAAATTGTCACAAAATCCTTGGAATCATCAAAAGTATATCCTAATTACTACCATTAGTCTTTCACCATTAAGTTGAAGCCAATCACACAAGGAAGAGGTCCAAGGTCAGGGCCTACCCTGTACTTAGGAGTTCCATAGATAATAAAATAAATGTAAGCTCTTGTAGAGCAGTGATGCTTAAATCAAATTCTGGAGATGAAATGCATTTCTTTTATTGAAGATTAAATTAATTTTGATTTGTTACTCACTTTGTACTTCAAATATAAGATAAAGAAAGTTTAAAAAATTAAGTATTTGTTATCCATATATTGTATCCTTTTAGGACCATACCAGTTTTGTTCCATTTACTATGTACTTATAACCCCAAGGAATGTTAACTAGGACTATTTCTTTGCATTAATATTTGGGTTTATTTATATTCCCATTTTTTAAAAATTTCTAGGTAATCATATTACATGCTGTGCAAAATTTAAAATTTAAAAGTCCTACTTTTATCTTGTACAATAAGGAATTGAAAATACTTATCAATTTTCATATGATAGACAACTAGAAGTAGGGTTGAAGATGGAGACATGGATCTATTTACACATAGGGTATCCTTGATAATTAGTTTTTCATGTTGACCTAGAGTTGCTACATTTTAATACGCTTACCTCTTCTCATGTTTCAGTTTATTCGGTTATTGCAATTTTTCACTTTTACAATTTATACTGTTATATTCTTACCTATAGCTTTACCTATTCCTATATTTGTTTCACAAGATGAATTAGCAATCATTACATCTCTTCATCTAGAAGTACATATAGTTTCTAGTTCTTTAACATACTGGTAAATGGATTTATAAAGTCATTTTATTAATTTACCATGATATAAGCAAAGGAAAAATAATAAGTATCAATTTGTCTATATTTCATTTTACGTTTGCTTATATAATGGTAGTAAAGTAATATATATTTTTCTTTAATTTTTTTTGACATTACAATTGTTACCTGTACCATTTCTCCACATATCTACTAGATTCTAGAATATTTTATGAAATTATATAAAATGTACTTACTAGCCTATTTTATAACATACTTTTCCTACACATATAAATTAGTCCTTAGAATTTTATTTCTGATGTTTTGATTTTACCAAAGTTTTAAAGAGTTAAAGCAACTGGACCATTACCCATTTTCCTCTCCTTACCTGTGGGACATTCTGAGAAGAAAGGCAGGTGACCCAGGCTAATCTTCCTGAAAACATGCTGATAATCGGACCTCTTGGCAAATAGACTAATTATATTGTTACGAGAAGAGTTTCTAATGTATGAAATGCATTTAACAGACTGCCTGCCGTTTAGGATTCCTTTTTGAAAAACAAACCTAGAATCTTTATATTTACAAGGTTATTCTCCTTGGAAAACTCATTTAAGCTACAACTGTATGATTCATAATCAAAACGTTCTCTGTGTTTGAGACACCTGAAGACTCTCCCTAGAACTCTCTTCTCTTACTCTGGGCCAGGAAGCTCGAGCCCACTGCAGAAAATAAAAGACCAGAGGAGATGCCCTCAATGTCTCTGTCTTCTCCCTGCTTCCACTGTGCATGTTTACTCATTACAACAAAATTATTAGAAAACATTTCACACTGGGTAAGGACTCTGTTTCATGTGAATCTGATTTGACAATGCAAATCTTTACTGCTGTTTTTAACTTATATATATACAAGCATGCACACACATATTCAGATATTCACATTAATTAGTTTCCTTTTTCCTCTGTGATTTTTTTTCCAACAATAAAATCTCTTATATATGAAAAATATAAGTAATGAGGGCCCACTATATGCCAAAACTTCTACTAGATAACAAATGAGATTCTTGTAATTAAATCATTTATAACTTAGTGAGTTCTATAATCTGACTGCAGAATCAAGAAATATGGAACAGAGAAGTTGACCCACGATGGATACATAAAATAAGCTAGGCATAGACGTACATAGTTGTAAGCTACTGAGATTTTGGTGTGGTGGCTTAGCCTAAGTATACTGATAAATATATCATTATCAACAGTGGGGTGCTGCATTAAAAGAGGGAAAAAAAGTGGCATAGGCTTTTGTACTAGGCATTGGATAGCGAGGAAACTTTATTTGAAGATTGGAAAACTATCAATGCATTCACTGTAGTGGTGAAGCATCTCATAAAAGTGCTTCTCCTGTGACAACTCAGAATAATAATGGTAATTATCTGTACTACAGATAAATGTACTAAATGAGTCCATGGCTTTGGCTGAAAGAATCAAGAGATAGAATGTTGGCTATCATCGGCTATATTCCACCGGGTACTATCAGATGAGTCTATACAAGCAAATTCTTTGTAAATAGGATTAAAAGAAAAATCAAGGAGTCTACATACTGGGACTTGTTGGGTGGAGAGGTGCAACTGATCCTCATCTAACTGTGAAAAGCAAAACTGAGAAAAAAAATCATGTTGCCAAACAGAAAATCAGCCTGTGGTCAGGACTGAATCAAGGTTATGGCCATCAATTCCTCTGTTAAAACTTCTAACTCTGATTAAGTTGGTACCCAGTAAATACTTCCGAATGATCAAAAGTGGTTCAACGGAAAAGGTCTAATGAATACCTTGCCTTTTAAGTTCAAATAACTGTAACTAAGATTAGAGAGAGAAGCTTACCAAATATCTGTGGGTATATGGCTATTGGCACGTGGAGCTGATTACTAAAAACAAAGTAGATTTTCAGAGATATAAACCATTCAACATTCCACCTGTGACTGAGCTTAAGCCCCAAATTCCGATAGAAAATAAGCTTAGTTTCCAAGGAAAGATTTCTCTCTAATGCTTTCTTTAGATGCAACCAAGAAAGATAATGAAAAAGAACATCAAGAAAGCAGAGGCAAAGTCCATGGAAAGGAATTAACCAGCATGCTCCCTCCCACAGTGAGATGTCAGAATTGTGATGACGTAGTGTCTGCTCCACAACTTTCATTCTTCTCCTATTGACATTATCCTGTACCTATTGGGTGTGTCCTTTTAATTCTTTGATCTCTGCATCAAGAAAAGCTATATGCAAATCTGACATGGAAAATATGTGATCCTGGACACGGATTCTGATGCTAAACTGGACCCTTTAATGTACTTCTTGGGGCAAGGGGGCTAAGCAGATTCTATGTAAATAGCACAGAAGCAAATTTGATGATCAAGAGGACAGCCTGTGTAAATTATTTAATTTTCAAATTATTTACCTCTTTTCTACTGTTATTCAGGATGAAAAATGGTCTCCCAAAGTTGTCTATGTCCTAATCCCTAGAGACTGTGAATAAGTTAATTTACATGGCAAAAGGAACTCTGCAGATATGATTAGTTTATGGATCTTGAGATGGAGAGATTATTTTAGATTCTCTAGTAATCACAAGGGTCCTTATCAAAGAGAAGTGGGAGGGTCAGTTTGAAAGAAGGAGATGTGAAAGAGAGAGAGAAAGAGAGAGGAATATGAAGAAACTATGCTCTTGGCTTTGAAACAGAGGAAGGGGCCACTAGCCAAGAAACGGGTAGCCTCTAGGAGCTGGATAACCAAGGAAATGGGTACGACCTTACATCCTCCATACGAAACGCAACCCTGTTGATATCTTGATTTTAAGACTTCTGACATCTAGAACTGTAAGATAATAAGTTTGTAAGATAATAAATCTATAAGATAATAAATTGTGGTAATTTGTTACAACAGTAATAGGAAACTAATAAAATGACTTTCAGTTCTCATCTCGGTGGGAAATTATACTTCCCTACCACACTGACATCATTCTTGCCAATGTAACTTGATTTAATTAATGAATCATGAGGAAAAGAGACATGCCACTTCCAAGGAGAAGTTTCAACAGCCATCACATGTTTCCACCGTGTTTGTTCTTTTTTTTTTTTTTCCTCTGCCACAACAATAGCAATGTCTCAGACAGACATAGCTTCATTCTCCTGGACTCCAGAATGAAGATATATGTAGTAAGACCATAGCTGGTCCACAATGAACTTAAAACAAATAGAAAATAAACCATTGCTGCTGTCATTCACTTGCTATACAGCTAGAATTTAACTTGGACGGAATGGCTATCTTTCCCCCAAATATCGAAGTCTTTCCATATAGGATTTGTATGTATTACATTTCACATTTTTTTACTCTCTCAATACAATTGATGAAAGCTTCATTATATATGTTATATACATTTCTCATGTTTTCTCTAGATTTGCAATTATTATTCTTTATATTTTTAATCAGAATTCTTGGTATGTCAGAAAAAAAGGAACATGAATATGTCTTCATGTGATTTGAAGCCTATGTGTGTAAAAATAGATTATTAGACCTTGAATTTCTTTAAATCTCTTTTCTGTTGGGCTCGGTTATTTTTTACTACAGAAATTTCTGGGTTATATAAAAGGTGTTATCCCATTTCATTGTGAAGGCTAACGTATCAAAGAATATTGTGGCAAGATGAAATTCTAATATGGATGAATATATTTTGACCTTGAAAGCATTATGCTAAGTGAAATAAACCAGTCAGAGAAAGACAAACACTGTATGATCTCACTTATAAGTAGAATCTAATTAAAAAAAAAACAACCCACCAAACTCATAGAAAAAGAGATCAGATTTGTGTTTATAGGAGGCAAGGGGTTGGGAAGAGGAGGAATTGGAGGAAAATGGTCAAAAGGTACAAATAACCACTCATGAGATAAATAATTACTAAGGATGTTAAAGTACAACACGACGACCATAGTTCACACTGCTCTATGATGATAGGAAAGTTGTTAATAGAGTAGATCCTAAGAGCTCTGATCACAAGGAGAAAAGTTTTTTCTTTTCTTTGTATCTTTACGAGATGGTGGATGTTAACTAAATCTACTGTGGTAATTCACAATACGTGTAAATCAAACAATCATGCTCTACAGCTTACATTTTATAGTGATAGATGTCAGTTATTTTTCAATAATTGGAAAAATATATGGGTGAATAATCCCAAACAAATACTGGCTGTGTAAAGAGTAATGATAATGTTTAATTTTGAGATCAAAAAGATGGAAGAATATGGACAAAAACTGCATATTAGAAGTGACATCAAATTTAAAGGGTTCTAAAGACCCTAGTTTTGTTCAGAAAAGGTAAAAAGCTTCTGCACAGCAAAGGAAACCATCAACAAAATGAAAAGGCAGCCTATGGAATGGGAGAAAACATTTGCAAACCATGTATCTGATAAGGGGTTAATACCCAAAATATATAAAGAAATCATGTAACTCAATAGAGAAAACAAAATCCAGTTTAAAAATGGGCAGAGGATCTAAATAGACATTTTTCCAAAGAAGACATACAGATGGCCAACAGGGACAGGAAAACGTGCTCCACATCACCAATCATCAGGAAAATGCAAATCCAAACCACGATGAGATATCATCTCACACGTGTTAGAATGGCTATCATCAAAAAGACAAGAGATAACAAGTGTTGGTGAGGATGCGGAGAAAAGGGAACCCTTGTTCATTGATAGTGGGAATATAAATTGGTACAGTCACTATGGAAAACAATATGGAGGTTCCTCGAAAAATTAAAAATGGAACTACTACATGATCCAGCCATCTCATTTCTGGGTTATTATCCAAAGGAAATGAAAACAGGATATTGAAAAGGTATTTGCAGTAGCAAGTTCACAGCAGCATTATTCACAATAGCCAAGATATGGGAACAGCCGAAGTGTGCATAAAGAGATGAATGGATGAAGAAGATGTGATATATGTATATAGAGAGAGAGCTGAAATCAGTGAAAACAGAAAATATCAATAAAGCCAAAAGTTTGCATGGATGTCTTAAGAACTTTTCACATTTTATCCTTACTCTCTTTCCAGGTACTTTCTATGACATTGAACTCAAGGTTGGCCTTGCGACTCATTTTGGCCAAGGGATTGTGTATGGCAGTGACTTAGGATTTCGGGGCGCATTCAACTTATGCCCTGGTGACCAGTGATGATTTCCCTGATGGAGAGTGTTCCATCAGTCTACAACCTGGTGAGAGGATCTGTAATTTGAAAACAAAGAAAGAGAGAAAAAAAGATGCTGAATTACAATCAAAATTAAGTATAAGGAATCAAATATGCTTAAACCACTAAAAATGTGGGATTATTTATACCCGCAGCATAACCTAGCCTATCCTGTTGGTTCTTTGAAAAGAAGAATAAAATAGATAAAACCTTGGCTAATCATAAACATGCAAATATGAACACACAAATACACACACACAAAGAATATATGCATATATTTTGAATGAAAAAGGAGAAATAATATAGATGCTACAGAAATTAAATTAGAATTACAATATGACAACTGTCATGCTAATACATTGATAAAAGAAAAATAAATTTAGAAATGGCCTACTAAGATTGAGTAATGTTTGACTTGAAAGCCATAATAGTTCTCTACCAATTAAAGAACTTCAGCCAGTACCTTAAAATCTTTACACAAATGAAATGCTAGATCCAAGCAGTCTTGGGTCTAGCAAGTTTTACCAAATATTCAAAACATAAATGATTCCAATCTTAGATAGACTCTGATAGAGAAAAAAAAGGAAGGAGCATTTGTCACCTTGTTTTATTAGGCTCACAAAACCTTAATACCAAAATCTGACAAGGAAAGTTTAGGAGAAAAGAAAATTACTTACCATCCTAGTCATTAATACATAGTACTGTATTAGCAAAATGAATCTAGTAATGAATTTTAAAAAAGAAAGGTAAGCCTGACATAGTTGGGTTGATTCCCATTAACAGATAAAAGGAGAAATAATAAAATATATATGTATATAATTATCACAATAGGCAAAAAAAGCTCTCAGTAAAAATCCATACCCATTTGTTACTTAAATAAGTTTTTACAAATTTAAAATAGAGTGCCTTGATGAAGGGCATCACAATATAATAACGCAAATATAATATTTAATAGGAAAGCATTTAAAGCAGTTACTTTTAGACCAGATACACTATCACCACTTCTATTCAACATTGTAGTAGACATCCTCGACATTAAGATGAGAAAAGAAAAAGATTTGAAAATGAAAACGTCATTATTTTCAGATCATATGATTATTTGTACAGAAAACCCAAAAGAAACCACATGGAAATTTTAGAATTAATATATAAATGTACCAAGCTTTTTGGATTATCAATATACAAGTCAACTGCAGTGTTACACAAAAGGGATAATATTTTTAATGTAATCTAAAAAGGCTGATCACATAGCTGTACAGAAATTACTTAAGATATGCAGAATCTTAAAGGAGAAGATTTACTTATAGAGAATAAAACTTTATTAAAAGACATTGAAGCAGATGTAAATAAAGGAAGACTCTACTATGAGTTCAATTGCAAGGCTCAATACTGTGAAATTGTCAATTCTTCCCATGTTGCTCTATAGATAAGATGAATGCAATCATAATCAAAACCCCAATAGTATTTTTTCTTTTAGAAATCAGTAACCTGATTCTAAAATTTATATGAAAGGACAAAGGGCAAGAAATAGCCTAGACTGTCCTGAAAAATAAAGGGCAAGAGTTAGCAACAGTCTTAAGACTCTGTGGCAAGAGAAAGCAGACCAAACATGTTTAGAAGATACTCCAGGTGTGTATGTTCTCTTCCTTGGGTGGTTCAGGGTTTCTTAAATCAAATAAATGGCACAGACCAGAATGGAAAATATTTATTACCCTGTCTGTATTAAAATGTACAACTTCTTTTCATTAAAAACAAAGCAAAACATGACCATATACAGAAGGGCTGAGATGTAGTGTAAGAGATGCTCTCATTACACATGGGTAGTTTTGGAATGTAATCTTGTACAACTGTATTGTAAAACAATTCAGAAATCTCAGTGAAGTTGAAACTATGTGTATTATCAAAAATCCAGAAACAGTAAAAAATAAAATCAGATCAGTAACACAGTATTAGTAAGAATTTATTGTGCACAGAATAATAGTTTGAGAACCGGAAGTCTTCAGATCTAAAGCTTATATGAAGCTCGGAGGCGAGCCGTTGCAGGATGGCTAATAAAGTGCAAATGAGGAAGTAGTTTAACCTTGGCAATGCTTAGCTATTACAATGGGAGTTCCCAGATAGCAGGGGGTTGGTTAAAACTGTTATTTTATACTACTTTAGGAAGATGATTTAAGTCTCTTCTATGATTATCAGAGGTGTTTACAAGAAATTACCTAAGTTAAGTTTCCCTATGTTCGTGGAATAAGCAAGATTTAGTTTTGCTACATGGCTTAAATTGTCTTGTCTGCTCAGGGAATTTTCAAGTTTGGTCTCCACTGTGTATTTTAACATTACCCTAAGGTAAAATCCCTACCAGAAAAAATAAAACACAAACAAAGAAAACCAACAAGAAGAAGAAGAAAAAAACACCTTTGCACTAGAAAGAAGCCTTTTATCCACAGCTGCATTGATCAGAAGAGAAAAACAAAAAAGCAGTGGTCTAGACTTCCATTAACAGAATAGTAGAATGGATGATTACTTTACGGTATAATCATACCACAGAATACTATATAGCCGTGAAAATAAGTGAAATAAAGCTGTATGCATAAATATGATTGATTCTGAAAATGCACTACAAATTTAAAAATCAATTAAAATATAGGATTCCATTTATATAAAAAAGCAGCAAAATTATAGATCGATGATAGATAGTAGGAGACACATGTGGTAAGACCATAAAACCAAACCAAAAATATTAAGAATTCATGGTTATGATTACTTCCAGAGAGGAGGAAAAAAAATGAATCAAGATCAAAGGGCTACTAACATTCAATTGGGGTTCTTAATCTGGGAGCGGAGAGCAAGGATGCTCATGCTTTTATTGTTCTTTAAACTGTGTGCATATTTGTGTTTGCTTGCAATATACGTTCTACTAAAAATGTGATGACTTTACAATATTAGCCATTTTTACATTTAGAGGTAAATTTATACCTCTTATAATTTTCTTCTAATCTTTTTGGGGCCTGTGTTTTTACTTTTTTCCTTATCAATGTTAAAACTTAATTGTTATGTTCACTCTCCCAGTAAGTTTAAAAACGTAAGGTATCTTTTATGTTGTTCCTGTGTTCCCAGACACTCATGTCTCAAGTTTATATTTGTGAATCATTGCCTATTTAGGAAGTTTTTTCTCTACCAGGTATGTTCTGTGTACAGTAAGTTTTCTAAGGACTTGAATGCCTGGAGTCTCTTTATTGAGCACTTAATGCATTTAAACGACGGGGTAAAATGCTTTCCTTAGAGCAATTCAGGGAGATTGCCTCATGTTATTCTTCCATTCAGTGCTGTACTTGAGAAACATGATGTTGATCTTACATTCTTTCCTTTTATGTGATCTCTGTTTTCTTTCTGGGAGCTTGTCACTGATATCCTTAAATTTCCCTAGCAAGTTATTTCCTGTTTTTCCTTTTGGGAGCTTTATGAGCCAGCCATTTCAGGGTAAATATATTAAACTATGTTTCTCTGTACCACTGGAATCTGATACTTGATATTATTTCTATAAATACATGTTCTCCTTTCCTTCTCATTATCCATTTCTTCAGTCTCCTCAGAGAGAAATCAGTCCTTCTAATTCTATCCTTTATATTGATTATTTTTCTCATATTTTGTTTCTAACTAAGATTTCTTAAACATTTGTAGGAAAGTTTCTCACCTCAATTTTCCAACTCACTAATTTTCACTTTGCCTGTAGCTCATGTGAATTTTAATTAAAAAATGAGCTTTGAATAGCTGATGTAAGGTCTGACAGAATATAATTTATATTGTTAACATTATATGAAAAATAATCATTTGTCAAAAGGAAAAATTATGTGATTTAATTTATTTTTTGTCGAATAGAAAATTATCCCGTCTCAATTTCTTAGGCTACTTAGGAATATTAGACATTCATAATCACCATAAATTTTTCCACATCTTCAATTACTATAGAGATCTCAGAATTTTCTCACATATTCCATCATCTCCTCAAACTTGTGTGTGTATGTGTGTGTGAGCGCTTACATATCAATTTTAGTATATCTAGTTTAAATAAATTGAATTTTTTGACAGTTTGTTTTTTGGACTGTTAAAAAAAAGTCATTCTAAAGCATTATGTTTGAGTCAATTTTTTCACTGAGATCTCAACTAACACTATACTCGAATGCAGATGCCCTAGCCACTTAATATACTATATTATGTTCTGTAGTTTTTACTTTCTCAAACTGTATACATTTTTGTCTTGCTAATTTTAAAGACCTATTTTGAAATATTATTGTACAACTCTCCTTTAAAGCTTTGGAAAGGAGGAGGAAGGAGGAGGAAAATGCATGAGTGAGAAAAGAGGTAGAGCATCAGTAATTTTGCCCTATGGCTTTTGAATAAAGTTGCTCAGGAATACATATCTGTGTTGTGAATCTACTACTGATTATATCAGTAACCTTAGCCATAACCTCTGGACTTCGCTATTTGTCATTTGAATTATGAAAATAATAATACCTGCTTCACAGGGATGGTGAGAAAAGGAATTATATTCCTATTTATAAAATGAAGGAGAGGGCTTCCCTGGTGGCGCAGTGGTTGAGAGTCCGCCTGCCGATGCAGGGGACGTGGGTTCGTGCCCCGGTCCGGGAGGATCCCACGTGCCGCGGAGCGGCTGGGCCCGTGAGCCGTGGCCGCTGAGCCTGCGCGTCCGGAGCCTGTGCTCCGCAACGGGAGAGGCCACAGCAGTGAGAGGCCCGCGTACCGCAAAAAAACAAAAAAACAAAAAAACAAAAAAAGGAGAAAAATATATGTTAATAAAATCAAAACTACTTTGCCTATTATATTTTTCCTATAGATGTTCAAATTATTTAAAGAACATCAAAATCTACAAAAGAATCTGGAAATAAAATTTGTGTATATAATTAACTTTATGTGCTCTGTACATATATTTCAGCTATAAACATTCTTTAAATGACAAGTTTTAAAACTTTTACACTAAATTTTTAATATGTTAATTCAAGTCTACTGGCCTTTGTGTGTCATAAAACAAACAAAACATCATTTTTATGTTTAGAAATGTTTAATTTTGTAGTGAATGATTATATAATGCAGTACATTTCAGGCTTTATTTTTCCTATTCAAAGATATAGTTTGTTTTGTCATCATAATTGCTTAACTTTGAATATTTAAATAATTATGTATTAACTAAAAGTGGCAATGTTTGGATTAGCTATCTTAACTATAGAGGGAATAATTAAACATAAAATTGACTTTTAACTCAGTGTCACATCAGCCTATTACCCAAAAGGTATTTCACCTTCAGTCAGTTCTCATACTTAATTTAACTTTGTAATCCATCATTTCACATTGCACATAATAGGAACTCAAAATACATAATTTGAATAAACAAATTTATGGAAGCTGATAAGAAATGTCAGGACTTTTGTTGTTTTGTCAAGGAAGACCTCAAAAAAAAAAGTTCCTGTTTGATTGATGCAAACAGTTAATTGAAGTAGCTATTTCCATTTATATGACACCCATCTGAAGATTTAATGCTAGATTACTATCTCTTCAATTGCATTTTTCCCTGTTACCTTATTTACTGCATTTCTGAATCATAGGTCATACTATAATCTACTTCTATGAAATGTAGTTTTTGACGAAACACCTCAGTATCATGAATTTAGATATCTCCATTGTTTACTAAAATCTTTCAAGGATATGTTTTAAACCTGACACAAATCCCTGGTGAAATTCTCACAACTCTACTATGCATAATGGCAATAAAAATCAAGATTTAAAAGCTATAGCGCATATTTACAGCTGTGCTCGCAACATTCTATAAAGAGCATCTTGACACTGAATGTGCTTGAATGTGTTACCAGCAAACTGCTCATGGGATGAACAAAATACGTCACTTGTAACTATTTCTATTCCAAATCACTCTGCAATGTCTCCATCCGTGAAATCTGTGGTCGTAAGGGCATCTTTACAATTCATATGCTTAAAAGTTTTAGTTTAGCATTTATTTTAAAAATGAGACTCTACTTAGATTGGGGCCAGTTTTATACTTGGTCATACAAAGGCCAAATTTGCACCACAGCAAAAGAAGAGATCAGATGGGATTTGAACTAAGAAATCCAGGAGGCCCTAGTTTTCAACTTTTCCTTTTATCCATACACATCTCACCCTTCCATTAATTTAAATTCTCCATTCTGGTTGAAACAAAGGTGAAAGTACAAGTTTAGCTAATGGGGAACTGTATTTAGTTTGGTACAGAGTCACTTACAAGGTATGTTACATATGAAAAAAATGAGTACAATGATAATAATCACTTCGTTATTGCAAATTTTCTATGCAACTCAGGGACACGCTTCAAAGAGAAGGATTCTCAAGGCAATTTCTATTGAAAACCTGTAACAATAATCTTTCTCTTGTAGTTTCAGGTTAAAAATGAGTTTCAACAAAAATATGCCCCACATAGGCATTTTCCCCTAGTTTGAAACACGTACTTAATTATCTTTAGGATATTTCCTTTCAAATTTGCCCCCTGAGGTTCATCCACTTGTTCTAAACTTGTCACAGAAAAGTCAGGTCTCCCTAATGTTTGTGGGTACTTGGTTCCACTTAAAGAGCTTAGAAAATCAAAGAAGAGAAAAAAGATGGACTATTATTTCTTTCTTATAAGATGGTACTTTTCATCCTTTAAAAAAGATTTATCTCAAAGTACAGAATATTTTCACTTATTGAATGCTCAAGATTGGAATAAATATTTCCAAGTTACAGAAGTGAAATGATGTGTTATTATGAAACAGTAAGAGTAATCTACTGACTGTGAGAAACCAATTTAGGATCAATCTCCTCAAAAACACTAAGTTGAAAAAAACACAATATTAACTAATAAAATCCATGTTTACCCATGACATACAATCACAATTCCATGTCCAATTCTTAGAGAAAACATTGCATAAATTATCAAGTCACCACATTTTCTTTACATGAAAAACAAAAAGCTGTTAAAATCAGCAAATTATAAACAAAACTTGTCAAAATCTAGGAAACATTTCTCAACACTTGCCTCAGTCAGCATTCTTGGTTGCTGGCTGCAGACATTAGAAATGGAGTCTGACCACATAGGAAGAAAATGAATTTAGAAATATATGAAGTAGCTCATAGCATGAGAAAACTGGGGAAGCAGATTCTGAAATCTCTTTGACGGGAATCAAAGGCATCAAGAGACCAGAGGCGCGGCCACTGGACACCGGTGGGATTAGAATGCTTTAATGTCACTGGCGCTACTGGACCTTAGCCATCATCACTCCTGTCCCCAATTCTAACAGAGCTGCCAGAAGAAACCTAATGCTGTTTGCTGCCTCTGTGTACCCCCTCTTCTGGCTTCATCATTGTGGGTGATGGCATCTTATTAGCTCTGCCACCGCCATGTGCCAGTGCCCCAGGTGAGAGGTTACACCTGACCTTGAGGAGTTCTATAATCCTGCCACCAACCAAATTTCATAGTGTGGCTTTGTCTAAACAAAAATAGCCCTCACATGCCAGCAAATAATGTCCTCTCCAGAAAAATCTCCCCCCCCCACCAACCCATAACAGACAGACCAGTGGAATTAGCCATGCTAAATTTTTGGTGAAGTTAGATGGCCAGAGAAAATGACTGTGGGATCACTCCATACCTCCACCCAATTTGCAATTAACGTATTTAATGTTGGTAAATAAGAAAAAAGAAAGGCGGGGAGGGAATTGTTCGCCCTTCAAATCCCGTTCGTTGGTGAGTCACAGCAGTTGCTACATAACCTTCCTGTCTGAACAGAACCTCTGGATTATGTTCAGTGTCTAAGCAGTGCTGTGTCTATGCATATGGGCAAAAGGAAGGGTCCCAGGTGGTCACTCGTGTTGATGCTTTTCTAATGTCAGCATGTCTTCTAGTCATCTAGTTAACTCCTTGCTCTTTTAATATGGGCAATACCTTAATGACCAAGGACCCTTTCAGAGTTGTAAAGTCTTGCTTATTTCTCTACATTTTACTTCTGAAGTTCCTTAACTCCCCTCAATTTTCCAAAACCTTTATATTCTATATGTAAGAAAGAGAAATAAAATAGATGGATAGAGAGATAGGCAGTAGATTTAAACCACCTTACATCACAAAACTATTTGACATTTATTGGAATGATACTAAATTTTTCTAGCCTTTCCTAATATATTCCAAAGAAAGTTATCACCATGAATTCTCCATAAATAAGAATGTTCTTTGCCACTTTCTAATGCTTCATGAAACTGCCTAAAATTTTATGCATGTTTTTCACTTTCCATAAAATCATAAAAATAACAGATTCACACATTTCAGCTTCTTGAACTGATTTTTAAAGTTTGTCTATTGTAATTGTCACTTGTATCAAATAGAATCTTGAGAATGACATTATCTGTTCAAAGAACTGACCTCATCATTCAACAGTATCCGAATAACCTTTGGCGGAAAGTAATACACTCTCTAATACTTGTTGTTGATTTTCTACCATACAGGGTAAAATTTTTACATGAACGATGTCTGATACCACTGCAGAAATAAGTACCTGCTTCTGAAGCACTGGAGAGCACTTTCAACTTTAAATAAAAATCTGTTGACTTAGCTAATCTCTCCAGGACAAAATCTCTTCTAATGACTTCTGCAAAAAAATGTAAACCAAACCTTTAGGAAAAGTATTAGTGTCTAGGAAAAACTTTTCTCCTCAGACCTTGGAGAAATATCTCAGCTAGATTCAGAAGCAGAATAGAGATCCTTTTATATGACAATAATAAATTCAGTTGCCTTGAAGATTAGACCAAATTCTCCCCAGTTCAATGTTCACTCTCTCACGGACACTGACATCTTCAGTCAGCTGTCAGACAGTAATACCATTTTCACCCTTAATCCCCATCAGTTATCTTTTAGGTATGAAAAATCATTTTATGACCAAGCTGGACTTTTAGTGAAACCATTTCATTTGTGGAATACTGCTTTAAGGGTGGATGAAGTTGGGATCTTCCTTTAGTTTACGCAGAGATGTTTCTATACACTGTTTCCACTAAAGACGTGGAGGGAAAGTCCACTGCCTCCTTTCTATGTGGAAACTAGGGGGATATGCCCACACGCCTCCCCCACAGAGACACACACCACAACTAATATCCAGAAAAGGTATATTCTTGGACTCTTTGTTGGCTGCGTGTTCACCTGCGCCGCTCTGCGTTACACCCTCAAGTGAGAGGCCAGCGTGGCCCTTTAAAAAACAGGTCAGGGGGCTTCCCTGGTGGCGCAGCGGTTGCGCGTCCGCCTGCCGATGCAGGGGAACCGGGTTCGCGCCCCGGTCCGGGAGGATCCCACGTGCCGCGGAGCGGCTGGGCCCGTGAGCCGTGGCCGCTGGGCCTGCGCGTCCGGAGCCTGTGCTCCGCGACGGGAGAGGCCGCGGCAGAGGGAGGCCCGCGTACCACACACACAAAACAAACAAACAAAAAAAACATGTCAGATCATATAATTTCTCTGATTAACATCATCTTATGGCACACACCGAGGAAAAGCTGAAGTCCGCACGAAGGCCTCTACACGAGCTGCCTGCATCCCCCTCTTGGTACCTCTGAGACCTCATCTCTATCACTTTCCCCTCGTTCACGTCAGTGCGGCCGCAGGAACTTCTCTGCTCGTCCTCAAACACTCAGGCATGACACGGCCTTAGTGTCTGTACGCTCTTCCTCAGACTCCTCTTGGCTGACTTCTCATGGTCACTCCCACCCCGTCCTCAAGTACAGCACCAAGGATCACCTTATGCTCTTACCTTCTCTTTGTAAGTGCGATCTCCCCCCAACCCCCAGGGCTTCAAAGACTCCTTTCTTGGCTTTATTACTGTCCGTTAAATGTATCATATTCTAACACACTATAAAATTTAGCAAATTTTAATTAATTAAATTTAATTCCGTTTACTAAATTAAAAAAAATAATAAAGCTACTCACAGTTCTAGCATTCAATGTCCATCTAGTTGCCAAGATCAAGAACTGGCATCACATTTCACCGGTTATTTCAGCAAAATCCCAACCACAGGTAAATACCCAGGAGAAATCCTGCACATATAAAACAGGGGACATGTACAAGAAAGATTACAGCAGAGCTTCACAAAACAAAACATGCAAACACCTCAAACAAGTGAGTTTATGAATAAACTGGGACAGAATGCAAGATTATATGGCAAAGCGAATGAACTAACGTGGATTGTGGAAGTAGGGATAGCGCTCAGTTAATGTAACTTATCTTCATCTAAAAGAATAGAAAGTTGATTTGCTCAATTTACACAATTTTCCTCAACTGCCAACTTCAAAAGGGCAGAATATTTCAATAATTGGTGAATACCCTCAGGGTCACAAATTGGAACACAAATATGGGTAAAAATGAACTTGCAGAAATTCTAAGAAAAATACTTTATTAAGGAAGATCTACTTCATTCATTCAAAGAAAAAGATGATCTTACCTATGCTTTTTAGCTGCCCAGCCCCTCTCTATACTCAAAATCAGAGTCCATCTTCAACAAGGGTAGAGGCACAAGCCACAGAAGGTGATGGCATTTGGACAGAGTAAACTTTTGTTTTGAGAACATAGGGCAAGAAATTTTGAGAAGCACTTTCCTGGGCCTGAAGGTCTACAAGTTGTACTGAAGCATCACTGAGTAGTGAACCCGCAGCAACACAGATATCCATGTGATTTGTGAAATACATTTGTGTGTGTGTGTGCGCGCGCGCGCGCGTGTGAGCGTGCTTGATAGTTTGACATGGGGGGTTTTATTGATCTCTGTTTAAAGGCAATGCTGCCTGAGCATAAGTCACCACAGATCTTGGCAGCCACACTCTGTAAAGATAATTATGTCAGAAAAACAGTAGAACGAATAAAGGACTCTTTTCCAGGGATTTTTTTCCTATTCTTTTCGATAAAAAGGAGGATGTATGCCAAAGAGCAAAGGAACAATTATATGGAGCCAGGATCTATTTTTGTCCTCTTCCCATTTGACCTAAGCATGCATTGAACAAGCTAATTCCATTTCTGGTTTTTGTTTGGTGGTATGGGGATCCCAGAGAGACTTTCCAAGTGACTAAATGATAGGGAGCAAGCTAATGTCACTGCCTTCTTTAGAAAGAGCAAATTTTATAGTGAAATTTGATGGGATAGAGGAGGTTGGTGGTAATAAATTATTCAAGATAACAATAGTCTTAGGGCATGCATGAGTTATCTATTTAAATAGTACGCCCTAGCTGAGCTGCATATCAGAATATGGTTAACTCCATGCTTGGGGTTGAGATTATCCTGTTGTTAAGGTTAAGTAACCCCTATGCTGTTTTTCTTAACACCATATATTTTTCCACTTTTAATCTATCAATAAAAGGGCCTACCAAACTGAGACCATACATTCAATGAAGTAATTAAACTAATATACCTTTTAGTATCCTGCATAGTTAGTCAATACAAAACTACTTTACATAAAGACATTGGTGGAATATATCTTCAGGCAAATTACAAGATATCTGTAACAAATCAGATTTCTGAGAGCAATACTTTAATTTGTCCTAAAATTTCACTTTGAAATTTGCAATTAACTCTTCTGTTTGACCTCTACCTCAAGAGGTCCAAGTAGAAAAGCCTTTAAGGCAATGGTGAATTGGATGCATGCTTTCTAAGTTAGAAGTTTGAAAAAGTATTTTTATAACTCATTCTTTGGAAGCAGACATTTATATTTAACTTAGGTATTTTAGTCTAATTTCTGTGTTTCATTTATAAATAGCTGACCTTCTTCATGGTCTTCTCTCTGAAAAAATTGATTTTTAGAAATCATGTCATTTCAATTAAGAAAAGTTATTAATGTCTGTGTCCTGGTTTACAAAATTAATTCATATCAAAAAGGCAGGCAGGAGAGGCTAGAAAGCCATCTTTGTTGTTAATTTCTCTCAGGTTTTTTTTTTTCTGCTGTTTTTAGAAAAATGTTAGAATGAATAAAAGTGTTGCTCTTACAATTATTAATTGGTATATTGGTTTCATTATGACAAATAATCTGGTTAAACATTTTACCAAAATGGTGGCATAATAAATGTATGCTTTGATGCAGCTTCTACTTCAAACATCAATTTTAGTTGAGATAAATAAAAATGTGTATATCCAGATTTAGAAATCATATCTTTGTAGATTAGGAAAAGAAGGAATCAATAAAGGGGTGCTGAGACTAAGCATTGAGTCTTCTATGCCATAAATTAGGAAAGGATGGTAGTGGTTTGACCCTAGAAGTTTAAGAGGAATAGAAGTGGTCCATGTTAGATTTGAGACCAAAGATATTTCAAGGTGTGAAGCTAGGAGATGGTTACATCAACTTTCAATAAGTAGCCTGTAGCTACTGAACTCTGAGCCTAAGGAGGAAGGATGATACAATAATAATAATTATCAGCTGTCACAGAGGTTCTATCTATAACCTATGACTGTCACTGTGAGGCTGGCAAAGTGTAATTTACCAGGAAGGTAGTTACCCTTGAGCAAGGCAACTCCATATTCCCTATATAAGAAGGGGTGAGCACAGAAGGAGTGAAAAAAATAAATTAAACGTGAACCAAAAAAACCCACAAACCCTCCCATTTGAAATGAGTATACAAAAACCAATAGAAATGAAAATATTACTAAAAAGAAAAAATAGAAAGCAAAAAAACCCTTCAAATCTGATTGTACGAAAGATAAGCAATAAAGTTATAACAGACTACTAACATATTTTTCCTCATGAACTGTAAAGAAAATTCTAGTAAGTATTTTAAATTTATCTTCAAAGAAATAAATGAAGAAGTCACATCCATAAAAAATAAGAAATGATGAAATAAAAACTCAATCAAATGAAGCTAGTTAATTGGAATATGAAAGTGAATTAATTCAATTTCTTCCACATGAAAAATTCAGCCTTTAAAATTTAAAGATGCATAGAAGGAATAGACTCCAACTGCATGAAAAATAGTAAATTGGAATATAAAATTGAGAAAAATCATACAGAATTAAGCATCACAAGATAAAAATGATTAAAAATGTAAAAGAGCAGGTAAGCAGAAGGATAAATTCAGAAGCTAATATTTTTCTGAGAAGTTTAAGGATAGAGAAGGGAGAGAACAGCAAAGAAGTAATACTCAGAGTCAAAACTTGAAATTTTCAACGGAACTATTTTTCTTAGAAAGGCATAATGGTAAAGTAGCATTCAGTATATTAATAAGGAAAAATTACACAAATGCAGTCCCATGTTGAGAAAGTGAACACCAGGAATAAAGAAGTATTTTTAAGCAAATATCGGGAAAAATATTAACCAGTGTAATGATAACAAGGTTGTACAATAATGTTTTTACTGCAACCATTAATGCTGGAAGATAATGGAGCTATATGTGAAAGTAATGAGGAAAACTGATTTCAATGTAGAAGTAACTAATTTGCTAAACAGTCATTCAGGAGATACAACAGTTTCCACTTCCTTCTACAACAAAGTAACTGGGACAGAATTTTCACCCTCTGCCCTCTGTCTTGAAAAATCCAGATTTTCTGTGTGAACAAATGGCTTTCAAGGAATTAGCAGACAATGAAGTATATAATCCCTCAGAGATGGGAAATTATCAAACAGTGTGAATAATTCAGCTGCTCTAGCTTACTGCCTAAAGATATTTGAGGCCATGGGGTAGACCCATGGACTCAGTGACACAGAAATGAGTGTGTAGGCAAGTTGAGGTATCAATAGTATGCAGGCTCAAGTACCAGAAAAGGAGAGGTGGGCAGAGAAAGAACTGCAGAGCGTACCCTTCAAGTATACAGTCATGTACTGACCAGCACAAGTGGGTGAAGAAAATAACAGTGGTTGACCAGTGAACCATCTGAAAAGATTAGGGAGAATAGTGCCTGACACTTAAATGAGGCTTGGACTAGTAACTTTTCCCACCAACCAGAGAGCAAAACCCCAAATTAATGGGACACTGAAAACAATAGTAAGAAGATTTTGACTCAGTAATGGGGAAAAACACTAAATACTGCTTTGATCTAACCAAAGAATGCTCATAGGCAAGACCAAAAGAATGAAATTGTTCCCAAGTAAATTAGCAAATAAAGCTCAATAATTGGACTTCCCTGGTGGCGCAGTGGTTGAGAATCTGCCTGCTAATGCAGGGGACACGGGTTCAAGCCCTGGTCTGGGAGGATCCCACATGCCGCGGAGCAACTAGGCACGCGAGCCACAACTACTGAGCCTGCGCGTCTGGAGCCTGTGCTCCGCAACAAGAGAGGCCGCGATAGTGAAGAGGCCCCTGCACCGCGATGAAGAGTGGCTGCCGCTTGCCACAACTAGAGAAAGCCCTCGCACAGAAACGAAGACCCAACACAGCCAAAAATAAATATAAAATAAATAAATAAATAAAAGATTATTATTTTTTAAAAAAAGCTCAATAATCAACATATGATACAAAAATATCCAGGACACACAGCATAAAATTTGTAGTGTCTGGCACCGAATCAAAATCTATGAATCAGGCAACCGAAACAGGAAATTATAACTCATGGCAAGGAGAAAAATCAAACAAAATTGACTCAAAAATGGCACAAATGATAGAATTACTAGACAATGACTTTAAAAATTGGATTTTAACTCTATTGCATACTCCACCAAGAAGCCAGATCAAATATTGAACACGTTAAGCAGAGATATGAAAGAAATAGCAAAGGACCCAAATTGAAATTCTAAGCATGGAAACTACTATGTCTCATATGAGAAATACTCTAAAGGTGATAAATGTTAGATGAGATACTTTAGAAGCAAAGATTAGTAAACTCGAAGGCATAGCAAATAAATCAAACCAAAAGTGAACCAGAGAGAAAAAAAGATTGAATGCAAAAAAATGCACAGGGCATCAGTGAGTGTAGAACAACTTCAACAGCCAAGTATTGGCTCTTTGGAGTCCCATAGAGTTGAGAGTGGGGTGGCAAAAAATATTTAAAACTAAAATGGCACAAAATTTCCAATGTAAGTAGGAAGACAGTAGTACAACATCTCTCAAGTACTGAGAAAAAACGGAAAAGTTGCCTTATAATCGTTTACTAAGAGAAGATATCTTGGAGAAATTGAAGGTGAAATATGGACTTTACTTAGACATAGAGAAGCAAAAATATATTAGAGGAAGTTCTGTAAGCAGAAGGAAAATGATACCACATGGAAACCTGGATCTATACAAAAAACAAAAAGCACCCAAAATAGTAAATCCATGAATAGTTGCAAAGATTTATTATTATTATTTAAATAATTAAAAGTGAATTCACTGTTTACACACATTGTAGTGTTTACAACCGTTGTTGCAATAAAATGTATGAGAGTACATAAAAGCTGGGAAGGGTAAATAGGAGTATATTCTAAGGATATTATATTATACATGAAGTATGCCACTTAATGTATAATGTATATTATACATTAAGTGGCATACTATCATTTGAAAGTAATCTGTGAAAAGCATACTATCATTTGAAAGTAATCTGTGAAAAATAAAGTAAGTATAAATTGTGAGGAGTTAAGATGTATACTATAAACATTACAGCAACTACTAAAGTAATGTCAAAAAGAGAGTTATGGGTAATAAACCAACGTAGGAAATAAAGGAAAATGAGAAAAAATACTAGTTAATTCAAAAGAAGGCAGAAAAAAGAGAAAACGGAACAAAGAATAGAAAGGACAAAGAGGAAACAAATTAACAATATGATAGATTTAAACACAGTCATAGCAACAATCACATTACATGTAAATTGTCTAACCATCTCAATTAATAGAGACTGTAATATTGATATTAAAAATGAGCACCAGCTACGTGCTGCCTACAGGAAATCTACTTTAACTATAAAGATATAAATAGATTAAAAGTATATATATGTAAACAGATACACCATGCCAGTAGCAATGAAAATAAAATTTGGATTGGCTCTATTAGTAACAAAGTAGATTTCAGAAGAAATAATGATAATACATATAAAGAGGATAATGAAAACGTGGTCAATTCATCAGGAGAATGCAACAGTCCTAATCATTTATGTACCAAGTAACAGAAATTCAAAATACATGAAGCGAATATGGAAAACCTGAAAGAAGAAAAAAATAATCCACAACACCACTCTCAAAATAATTAATAGAACACATAGATGGAAAATGAGTAAGGATATAAAATACTTGAAAAATACTATCATCCAGTACTTCCCAGTTAAGGTGCTATGCAACATTCCACTCAACAATCACAAAATACATATTCTTCTCAAATGAGTACAGATAACTTGCCAAGATAGGCTGTACTCTGGAACATAAAACCATTATTTTTAAAAGGGTGTATTTCTTACAAAATATGTGCTGTGATTACAATTGAGTTAAGTTATAAATCAATAATATAAGGATATCTAGAAATTCAGCAAATATCTGGAAACTTATAATAGTCACCTTGAGGCTGAGAGAGAATCAACTTGAGGTTATTTGCCATAAATTTAAAGAAAGGATATTTAGCATGATTTTCCATTTTTCCATTTTCTCCACATTGAGCTGGAGATTGGATTTTAACTATGGTTGTATTTTACCCAAGATACTCACAGGAAGTGAGAGAGGAACAAGATTGTTAAGGGGATACACAGAGACTTATTGTAAAGGAGGACTTTGGAAATTAAAGAATATAAAAAGGAAAAGACAGTACATAAAGGAAGAGAGGTGGAGGGAACTTCAGTGAGAATAATCCCTGAAGTTGAGGGTGGGATTGGAAAGGTGACGGTAGTGGTCCGAGTGTGATTCTTGAAGTTTATATTATGGAGTGTCTGCAGTTATCACTGTTGCCAATTGTTCCAATTTAAAACATATTTTCAGAATGATAAATCAATATATTCAGAAGGAGGAAAGATGAAAATCTAGAGAGTAATATTTAAAATTCAGACACCTTAAAACAAGTAGAGATTGGAAGAATATATTTACAACACATGTAACTGGTAAAGAAGCAGAAAGCCGAATATAAGAATTCCGAAAAGTTACTAAGAAAAGCAAACAAACCCATAGAAATATGGACAAATAATATGAAGTCACTCAAAGTAACAAACCTGAACGCTCATAGCACATAAATTATGCTTAACCTCATTACTGATTAGAGAAAGGCACATTTAAGAAGGCAGAATCTAGAAAAATGGTACAGATGAACTTATTGCAAAGCAGAAACAGAGACAGAGATGTAGAAAACAAACTTATGGATACCGAGGGCGGAAGGGGGTGCTGGGATGAACCGGGAGATTGGGATTGACTTATATACACACTACTATGTATAAAATAGGTAACTAATGAGAACCTACTGTATAACACAGGGAACGCAATGCTATGTAGTGACATAAATGGGAAGGAAATCTAAAAAAGTGGAGATATACGTATACGTATAACTGATTAACTTTGTTGTACAGCAGAAACTAACACATTTTAAAGCAACTATACTCCAATAAAAATTAATGAAAGAAGATGAAATCCCTCTCGCATACAATAATTCAAAAAGGTGACTCATCCCATTAAGTGGAGGCCCAAGAATTCATGCAATGGTTGGAATATGAATTGGTCAACCAATCACTTTGGAAAGCAATTTGGCAATATCGAGGGAAGCTGAAGATGTGCATGGACTATAATCCAGCAATTCCAGTTCTGGATAAACACTCAGACATATCCATGAGGAAATGTACAGTAATAGTCACTGTCATATTAGCTACAATGTAGCAGAAACCATAATACTCAGTGATAAGGGAATAATTAAATAAATTGCGATATTCTTATTACATGGATGGATTAGGAAAAAATACAGCATTATAGTGAACTAAATCTACAAATATCAACATCAGTAACTCAAAAAAGCAACATGCAAAGAATGCACGTTCAGGACAACGTTGTTTACATAAAATTTCTAAGCAATAAATACAGTATTTATGTTTATGGACATATATACATATTGGTGTATAAGAACTATATACACTAATACAAAAATGGAGATTTCCTCTGAAAATGGATACAACGGAATTGCAGAGTACGTGAGGAGAAGGGATTGATTTTATTAGTACTGTCTTGTTTTTTTAAAAAAAAAATCTTAAAGAAATATGAAATATGATCAGATTTGTTATAACTGGTTGATGGGTAAAGAGTGAGAGTTGTTATCCTCATACTTGTCTCTACCTTTTAAAGATGTTTTGAAAAGAGAGAATATAGGAAACACTGGAATATCTTATCATCTGAATGTAAATGGAGAATAGATAATATGTGAAGAGTACTTTGTCATCTGGATGAGACATTTTAACTAATTAAATTTATATAGTAACTCATTAAAGGAAGTATTTACATTGGTTGGAGAGGACATACTCTCACAAACGTGATGTGAAATTAGGCTTTTCAAGGGGTATAAGCATAATCCAATATTTCATCTGGTCATAACTTTTTTCTGTATAATATCTGTTGACATTCAGTTATACTATAAGACTATTTACCCTCAGTATTCATGATAGATTTTCTTAAATCATGAACATCATATTTCATATAAAAAATTTTGCAGCAAATGTTTCTATAAGTACTTCCTGGAATTTATTCATGTAACTAAAACATTCCAATCTAATATTCTTCAAATTCATCAAAAACATTCATTTACCTTAAAGTTTGGATTTATGAAACATACAATGGTGCTATTCAAAAATATGTGACTATTTAAAGGATTAAGTGATTAATGTACTTGCAAAGATTTTGCCCACGTTATAGTTGTATTTACAACTGGTTTATAAAATCATTTCAATAAATGAGAGGAAGAAATTCTCTTGTCTCATGAAATCTGGATACATTTTAAATAGTTGATAAAATCTTAATGTTTAAAGGACAATTTTAATCATAGGAAAATCTAAAATGTTTTTAATAGGCTAAATTTGCTCATTTTTCTAATGTTTTGTTTCTTGAGATTATCTTCACTTTTGGTTAGTGTTTTAGAGATTCAAAAGAGCTTTTTAAAAATCTTTCATAGAAATACACCTCACTTCGGCAATATATACTTTTATATACTAAAAGTCTTTCCCACAAACACACAGAGCTGTCTCTCATATGGAAATGTTAACAATTATTATCATCAGTGCTGAAATATCTTTTACACATTATTCATTAGTAAAATTCTAAATTCTAACTTTCTTTTGTTAAGCAATCAGAGTGACATTCATGGATGACTGGAAATATTTCAAGTGATATCTTCTGTATTTGAAAAATAAGTTTTTCTGTTAATAATGTAAGCTCAGTGATGTCAGACTGCTTTAATCATGAAGGCTTTTTAGCAATGAGACTATTCAATATGGGCTCATGATTTCCCTCTGTCTCCATGCATAATCATGAGCATAGTTTTGGAAAGATTTTTGAATAGGAAAGGGAAGGTTAATAAGAATGATTACACATATTATAATGCTTAAAATAGTACTAGCACACTAAGAAATAAATTCATTATTCTGTGGAAGTTCTTTGAAGACTGTTTTGTTTTACAAATGGCTTTTGTGTTCAGTGATGTTATTCTAATTACAAAGAAAAAAGTCTGGAAGATTTTATAAAGATGTAGTTAGCAATAGTTATCTTTGTTTTGATATTGTGTCTTGCAGGAAAACAGAAATAAAGTGGTAGAACAAAGGAGACAACCAAAAATTACCATCAGCAAAGTGATTACATTTTCATTGTTCCTGTGACAAGCTGGGGAGGGTTTCCGGACTTGTCCTTGGTCGAATTACTTATGTATTTCACTTTGTTGGCTAAAAGACAAAGCCATTGCAAATAATATTGACTTTTCAAGAATTAAGTAGGATTATCTTGACTTTGCCACCAATGATGATATAACCAGACTGGAATTTCAGAAAGATTACGGCTTCTGTTTTTGGGCATTAAGTTAAATGCCTTAGTGGCTGTTCAGAGGAACCAGAGACATGATAGGTCTTCCCCAGTTGGCCCCTGCACTTGTGCAAGTGATGTTTGAACCTAGCAACTTGCTCCACGGTTATATTGTTTGATTGACCAGCACTGTCTGGATATAGCTAATGAATTGGCCAGAAATTTGATTCTGTCCAGGCTAAAGAATACAATGGTTTTCTGATCCTTTGAATGCCAATTAACTAATCTGTATCTATTCCTTATTTCTATATGAGGGTTATTTCCATTTTGTAGAGCGTAGTAGAAAGGGATTCAAAGTTAAAAAAAAACAAACTTGTATTTGTTCAAAGTAAAGGATTCTATATGACATAGTGAAGTGATGAATAAGAGGCAATAAATCCTGTAGAGGAGCATGTACAAGGCAAGTAATCAGAGAAGTGAAAAGTGAAGCGAAAATAGGGATGAGCTTCAGAACACTGGTGGGAAGAGCCTTTAGTCCGGAAAAGGGGTGGTCTGCTCATTAACGCACTTTTGGGAAAATTGTCATCTTTGTGATAGTTAATGATGTATCTCTTTGCTAGTTAGTAGCTTTGAAAGGCTTGGCTTATTCAAGCTGTGTGACTCTGGCCAGTTATTGTCCTTCTGAATGAGTTTTTCTTTAATATGGTGGGATTCGAGTGCTAGTGTTATACATTTGTTAAGATGATCTATAAAGCTAACATTCGAAGGGCTTCAGATAATTCCTAGTTTATAGTAAGTACTGAATAAATGCTATTTATTATTATAATTATCATTATGTTTGCTTCTATCCTATCTTTTGTCTTTTTTCACTCATGTAATTATATATATACAATATTTTTAGAAAGTATGCATATTTTTAATAATAATATTATAGACATTTATGTACTTACCCCAAATGTATAAAGTATAATATACTCTGTATCTTTGAAAAGCTCACTGTACCCTCTATGACTGCATTCTCAATCTTGTCTCAACAACTGTTGTTTACATTTAAATTATTCATTCCTATGCTTTCCTTTTTAAATTTTCATTTGTGTCCTGTAACAAAGTTGATTAACATACACAAGAGATGTCTGTTCCCTTGTTTAGCGTAAAGCTATGTTGAGGAAGCAGCTGCTTGTTCACAGACTATATCCCCAGCTCCCTGTACGTGGTGGAACAATGTGACTCTTTCTGCTTAAATGGAATATGATTGGAAGTGATACGTGTCATTTTTGGGCCACTGCGTTTAAGAAATGGGTGTGTCTTTCCATGCTATCTTTCCCTATCGACCAGATGGATATAAAGAAATATATGACCGTAGGGGAAGATGGAATCACAAAATGGAAGGAGTTAACATGCAAAATAAAGCAATCCATCCAGGACAAACACATGCTTCAGACAGTTTCATGAGAAAGAATTCAGTTCTGAAATTTTGGCTTTTGGTTATTGAGGGCAGCTAAAAATAAGCTAAGTAATAAAGATCTATATTAGCAATCAATATGTTTATTCTTAAAATTTTGCCTGTTTTTTTTTTTTACTTTACAAAAATAGTTGCAATATGCATCATTATGCAGCTTGCTTTTATTCTTCAAAATTATATTTTCGCTACTTGACATTTTTCATGCAATCATCTATAGTTCTTTCACTTTTACTGCTGTATACTACTTCATTGTATAACTATGCTATATTACAATTATTCACTTCAGATTTTCATTCAATTGGCAAAAGTTGTCATCTTTATGATAGTTAATGGTACATCTCTTCCATATTGTTGTTCAATAAAGTTTTATAATTTTGTCCCTAAAGGCTTTTACTACATTTACTTTGCTACATTTACTATTAGATATTTCTATTTTTATTTCTGTTGTAAAGAATATTGATGTTGATAAGTTATGGAAACATACTTTGGAAATGTTAGAAAATAAGAAAATGATTGTTGACACGTTTTTTGTTTAATCAATGCATGCTAAACTCTCTTATAAACTCAATTATTTTATCTGTAAATTCCTTGCATATGCTATATATACACAAGAATTCCATTTACAAGTAATTATAATTTTGTTTCACCCTTAAAAATTTTTTTTAGTTAAACTGCCTAAACTGAAAAAAAGAAAAGTGTAAATAGTTTACATCTGTATTTCAATCCTAATCTTCAAGAAATGCAATAAAATTTAACTACTAAGTAAAATGTTTGTAGTAAATTTTGCAATACAGCCTTTACTTTGTCAGTAAGTAACTTTTATTCCTTGTTTGCAGATAGATTTCATCAAGATTGGATACTGGATTTCATTATCGTCTCTTGTTATCTATTATGATAATTATATTTTTCTCTTTAATTTTTATATCTACCCACTTACATCATTTTATTTTGAAACCAAACTTGCATTTTTGGTATGACTCTAGATTGATCAGGAGGTAATATCTGTTTTACATGTTGCTGTGTTCATTTGCTAATACCTACTTTAGTATTTTTGCTTCTATATCTATGGATGAGATTGGCCTAAAATTTTCCGTATACTAATGTTCTTATCTGGTTTACATATCAAGGATGTGTGTCCCTTCTTTAATCTGGGGAATATATTATATAATATCAGAATCATCTGTTACTTGGATGAGTGGTAGAACTTGTCCTTAAAATGTTGGGCCTATTATTTTCTTTGTGAAGAGAGTTTGCATAAAAGTTCAATTTTCTGAATGATTTCAGAATTATTCTGCTTTTCTATTTCCTTTGAGTCAGATAGATTGAGTTATATTTTTTCCCATTTTAGCCTCTCAGTTTTTTTCATCAAATACTCTTTTTAAGACTTGAATAATTTTAAATCTATAGTAAAGCTTCCTATATTGTTTAAAATAAATTTCTTATACCTCATTCTCCTTTTAATCTTTTTAACCTGGGAGGGTTTTGTCAGTATTTTCATAGTCTTTACAAAAAGAAGTCTACTTTTATTCTCCATTTGTTTTCACTAAGTTTGATTCCCTATAATTATTTTCTTTCTTTTAATTTCTTCAGTTTTCCCAGCTGTTCTGTTTTCTACCTTTTTGTTAAAGAGATACTTAGATAATTAATTATGTATTTATATTCTTCTCTTATATAAGTTTCTTGAATTTTCCTCTATGTTCTGCTTTAGATTTTTCTCACAAGTTTTGTTTAACCCCACTATACTGTACCATTTAAGTGGTTTATTTTTTATTGAGGCATAATGCCATAAAGCAAAGTGTACAATGTTAAGGTGCAAAGCTTGATGAATATTTAGAAATGTCTACAGTCAGGTAACCACTACACAGATGAAGATATAACACCCTTCCATTGCCTCATAGGCTCCCTCTGGCACTGTCACAGCCAATCCCCACTGATTGATGGATACCACAACTTATTATGGAACTTAATAGCCAAGGAATTACGTAAGTTCTTCTGTGCCTGGCTTCTTTTACTACATATTTTGTCAAGTTGTTCTAGAGCCTTACTATCACTAGGTATTGTCCTTTAAAAAGACAAAACAAAACTGACATTCAGGTAAGCCTTCTATAAGATTTGATGGTTAGCGCATTCCTTATTATTTAATTCCAACTCTTTTTATTTGAACTAGAATTTTATTTTGATCCATGAACTAGAAGTATGTTTTGTATTTCAAATGGATGTGATTTCTCTAGATATGTGTTTGTTACGGGATCATTTTCTGTATGATACCAACAACTCAAAAATCATATATCATCCTGGATTTTTGGAATTTTTTTTTGTCCTACGCTAATGTTCCATATAATGCTAACACTTTTGCTTTGCTATTTTGTCTGCTATTAATAATTATGTATCAGCATTAATTTAATATGTACCTAGTGTAATATTATTTAGAATTAATTTTAAATGTTTTGTTTTAGGCAAGTCTCTTGCATTCCACATTTTAATTTGTTTCTAATATCTCATTTGTGCTTTCTATTTTTCCTTCTTTTCCAGTCTGTCTAATCCTGGGTTTATTATAGTTTCTCAATTCAGTTTCACCTTGTTTTATAAGTAATTGTTCTTGTTAATTTTTATTGGCTGTTTCAAGGGGAAAATACGCTTTTGTTTGTCAGATGATGTCCTCAGTCTGCGTTTGTTCTGTCCTTGTTCTGTTCTTGTTCTTGAAAGATGGTTTCACTGATTACAACATTCTAGGTTGAAATGTGTTTTCTTTCAGCACATTAAAGATGTAACAATTTCCTTCACTTCCCTTCTTGCCCTTGAAAATTCAGCTCTTAGATTAATTGAAGTTCCTTTGTGGGCAATCTCCTTTCACCTCCAACTGCTTTTAAGAATTTCTCTCCAGCTTTGGTTTAGCAGTTTTACCATGTTTTGCCTCGGTGAGTAATATATTTCCTTCTCTTTCTCTCTTTTATCATCAACTTGAATAAGTGGTATTCCTGGATCTATTCCCTCTAATATCTTATTTTTAAATTCAAGTTATTTATATGTTAGAACAGCTCATTTTTCTCACCCATCTTTTTCAAGTATACTTTCATGTGTTTTCATATTAAATGTAAATATTTTAAAATCTGATAATATTAGTATCTAATTATTACCATATTTTAGTGTCTGATAATTTTCATATGTGAACTCATTACTTGTCTGTAATAGTAATCTTTGGTCTGGAGTTTCCATTGGTTCTCACTCATGGTGTCTTAATTTCTTGTGCAATTTGTTTTTATTTTTTTTCTGTAAACATGTGTTACTTAGAATTTTTGTAATAGCGTTGAAATCTGTATTGAAGTTGAATTATGTCAAAGGTTATTTTCTTTAGCTTCTGCTACTTGCTTAGGAGCAATATTATTCTAATACTACTTTAAATTATAATATATGGTATAGGGTTGTGTGAAATAAGGCTTTGGATACTTGTGAGGGATTCGTTGTGAACATGAATTCTCAAAGAAGACATTTTTACACCTTCATATACCACAAATATCAAGGCAGGAATGTTTCCAGCAGGCCTCTCAGAAACACTATTTGATATTTTAAAATACATAAAGTCTTCATCAGACAAGAAAAAAGATTCATTTCATTCATTATATATAAAAGGTTAAATAGAAGTAATTTCCCAGAAACTTAATGAACACAAATACAGGCACAATTTTAGTGGCAATAAAATGGAAATAAATTCATATTTAATAGTTTTGCAATATAAGAAATTATAAGAGGATTTAAGGGGGATTTTTGTTTGTTCTTTTACTTTTTGTCTAAAGATTTACTTCTTTTACTGAATTTTTTAAATTGCCATTTAGCCAGCAGACCCCAGTTAGCTATTAGACCTCAGCTGCAAAAGATAAAAGTTCCCTGTACAACTAAGATCATGTAGACGTTGGTAAGTGTGTATAAAAGAAAACGGCCTATCAGTAGGAATTTTAGTCTTTTCTAAACCCAGATATTGGAACTTCATTTGCTCTGAATTTATAAAGATTTTTACAATACTTTCTTTTCAACTGATTTTCCTTTGAAGCATTTTGGTTAACACTGAGTTGGGTTTTTTTTCATTTTCTGTTGAATTTTTCATTAGGATTGGAAGTTACCCTGAGTGACCTGGAAATTATAACTGTTGGTATTCATAAGGGACTGATCCCAAGAAGCGTGGCAGCAATCTGACTGGTCAGCTGGAGAGCACAACTGAACATCAGTGGGCCACCTCCAGCAGCCTGGCCCTTCACTCTTTGTGCTCTCTGCTCTGTTACTTGCCTGCGCCCCTCTCTGATGCCCTGGGACATTTAGCCTTTCAGATTCTTCCAGAGAACTCATCTCTTGTCAGTTAACCAACCAGGCTAGCAGTCTGCCCAGGGGAGTATGTATAATCTGGCAACTCATGGAGACTTTCCAAAAGGGGTGGAGACATAAATAGTTTTGAGGAATTATTTCTATGACCTTAAACTTCCATATTTACTATATAGTTGGAATACTATATAACTTTATTATAATAATATAATATATAAAGTTATATAATACTATATAACTTTACTATAAAGTTGTCTGCTTTAGAAGGTACACATGGGCAGAGGATCAGAGTGGTTTTCCTTTCTCATTCTCATTTCACAATCATCCTTTACTCATTGTGTAGAATACAGACATTTTGAATCTTACTATGATAACTTCCCTAGAAATGTAAATGTGAAACAAAGTGGTAGTTGGAACTATTTGTGTCACAGAAGTCTTTTTTATTTTTTGGTTAAGGCACAATTAATTACTCCCTTTACCATCTCACTGTGAGCTGCATTTCCAAAAAGCAAAAGTTTTACTATTTTCTAATTCATTATAAAATGTTAAATAATTTATGCACAGATTTTGTTGTGGAGAAGTAAAATAGGGTAATCAATAAAATACTTCAAGCTTAAAAATATGTTACAGTAAAATAAAATTTTACAAAAGATGTGTAATACCAATATATTATTAATATAAGTAACTTACAGCACAGAAATAAGGATTAATGTCCTGAATGTAAAGATAGTGCCAAAGAATAGAGAAAAAGAATAAAATCTAAAAGAAAATAAGGAAGATGAACAGACCCATTACAGAAAAATAAATGAAAATGGAAGTTATACCTATCAAAATGACAACTACAATCATAATGAGAGAAAGGAAAATTAAAACTCCATTAAGAACCAATTCCTACCTATCACTCTGTCAACAGTACAAGAGTTTGACATTGCCCTCTGCTGGTGAGGGTGTGAGGAAGCAGATACTCTTCTGCAGTATTGAGTACAATGGTGTAACTCTGGTGTGAAGCAGTAACACTCCCATTAAAATATTAGAATTTCTATGGAGGGAAAGTTGAAAATATCTAGCAAAATGTCACATGGCTTTACATAGTAAGCAAAGTAGAGTGCTATAAAGTTCTAAAGAGTAAGGCAGACATCTCTGGAATGATGACCAGCCTATAACTAAAAAACATAAAATGGAGAAAAGTGTACACAGATGCTACCATTCTTACATACGGGTAAAGGGGGGAACTAGATGGAGATATGAGATATATTTCTGAATATATTTGTTTTGCACTTGTTTTGAAATCCATAATAATATTTCACAAAATTATAACACATTAGACTTTTTTTTTTTACAAAAGCAATGCCTACAAATTAAAAGCAAATGAAATTAAAGAATCCAACTATATATTAAGTTAATGGCATAATCACACAGAATGGAGCTATTTCAGATGACTTAAATAAGCCAGTAAAATTACATGCTATCCACAGGGATAAAACTGAGAGAAAAAAATGTTAAAATGCTACATTATATAAAGTAAATTTTAACCCAGTTTAGTTATCATAATGTTGCTGACAGTGTTGTCATTTGGAAGCCCACTGGACACATTTCACAAGGAACACAACTGAATGCAAAGTTATTAAATTGCTGGAGGAAGAGAGAAGAGGCTAGAAGAACCATGGAGAATCTCAGCAAGAGAGCGTTGGGAGATGTTTTTATATAACTGGGGTGTTTCTTAAAATCTTTGGCGGGGATCCAAGAGGAATGATTAGATGTTGTTTGACTAGGGCAATTCAGTGATTGGTGTCTTAATACACAGCTTAGTGATTGGTTGTCTTTTTTTTTTTTTTAACAATTGGTTGTCTTAATACATCTTATTAAGAAATGGAGAAATATCACTGGGCTAGGTTATCATTGTTAATGAAACATTCTAAGTCATATGAGCTGGAGGAGGGAAAGACTAGATTATTAATGTGATTGCATAGGGACTCTGTTCAGGTGCAATTACAGTGATATTTTTTCCATATTGTTGTTCCATGGTAAAGTAGTGACCCTGTCTGATTATTGTTAATGTTCTCTGGAAATTTTTTCTGTTCAGGTTGAAACATCATGGCCAGTTGTTAGTTGCCAGCTGCCATCTGTTCACTCTTAGACATTTTTTCCCCTATCCCATTCTTCCTACTTTACCCAAGGATGCATAAAGCAAGGGCAGAGGACATTACTCTGTAGGATTCTAATCTGCAATGTTTTTCAAATTTTGTGGTTCACAGATGTTAAGGGAACATTGTCTGCGTTTGGATTAGATTTATACCTTGTTGTTTCTTTTCTTGCAGGATTATCTGCTGAATATGCTGATGGGACAATGACTGCACTAAAGTATAGAGAGTCAGTTTTCTCTATAGAATAGACTTTTTTTCCAAAGAGAACATACAAATGGCCAATAGGCACATGAAAAGGTGCTCGACATCACTAATCATGGAAATACAAATCTAAATCACAGTGTGATACCATCTGACACCGGTTAGGATGACTGTTTTCAAAAAGACAAGAGATAACAAATATTGGCAAGGATGTGGGAAAAAAGTATCCTTGTAATGGTGGGAATGTAAATTGGTGCAGCAATGGGAAACAGTATAGAGGTGCCTCAAAAAATAAAACTGCCATATGATCCAGCAACATTCATTCTGGGTATATTTCCAAAGGAAATGAAATTAGGATCTCAAAGAGATATTTGCACTCCCATGTTCACTGCAGCATTATCAACAACAGCCAAAATATGGAAACACTCCAAGTGACTGTCAATGGATAAATAAGATGTGCTGGATAGATACAATGGAATACTACTCATTCATAAAGAAGAAGGCAACCCTGCTTTTTTCAACAACATAGCTGGACCTTGAGGGCATTATGGTAAGTGAAATAAGTCCATTATGCTAAGATGGACCTTGAGGGCATTACTCTAAGGAAAGAAAGAAAAATACTGTACGATCTCACTTATATGTGGAATCTAAAAAAAAATTCAATGTCATGGAAACAGAAAGTAGAAGAGCGATTACCAGGGTTTGATGGAATGGGGGAAACAGGGAGCTGCTGGTCAAAGGAAACAAAGTTGCAGTTGTATAAGAGGAACAGGTCTAGAGATCTAATGTACGAACCTGATGACTACACTTAATAATAGTGTACTGAACACTGGAAATGTGCTAAGAGAGTAGATTTCAGGTGAACTAATCACACACAAAAACTGCTAACTATAGAAGACAAAATATGTTAATTAGCTGGACTGTAGTAATCATTTTGCTATGTACATGTATATCAAATCACCCTGCTGTGCACCTTAAATATATATAATTTTTATTTAAAATATATAAATAAGTGAAAAATATTTATATAGCAAACTGCCATGAAAGATAGAGTGTCTCCCTCCATAGCGAAGTGCCATCCACTATATTTAAGATAATGTTTCCTTCTGGGGTGGAGTTTGTGAAGGTTTGCTTACAGCCTCTCAAAAAGGTTTGATGTTTCCTCAACAGAAAGATTCTCAGCTGTGATGCAAACCTATGGTGTATACACAGATACACAGATCCATCCATGTGGCTCTGCTTCTGTAACTTGAGTGCAAAAGGAAGGAATGTGAACAGAAAACTTGTGTTGTGTGCTATACCCTGAGTATAAAGTCCTTTGTCTCTGACTCAGGAGTTTCACGTCTTCTGCCAGTACCCGCAAAACTGTGGCAAGCTAACTTGTTAGCTTACATACAGGTAGGGTAAAATCTAAGATTCTTCACAGTTCTTGACAAATAACATTTAAGACTCTTGAAAAAAATGTATGAAGCATTACAGGTAATTACCTCAATAAAATTATTATTGCTATTCTTATTAGGCTATAAACCAGGGGCATGAAAGCCAAGTCAGAAAAATGGACACATCCCACAGTTCATTTGGGTCTGTTCTAGAGAGACAGGTGAGCTTTCCTTTTCATCTAGTCATGAATATTTCAAATGACTTAAAGATTATATAACTATCATCTATCTGTCTATCTACCTATCTATCTACCTAAATTGTTTATGAAAGCACCTAGACAAATGAATTTTAACTACTTTACACAGAAATATTGTTTATCAAAGAAGTAGGACCTCAGTGGGTTGGTGGGTCACAGATAGTGTTAGGAGTATAACTATCATTTCCCATAATGGGAATGAGTTAAATATTGTTCCCTTACTCCAGGTAGACTTTCTGAATGGACTTAAGTATTGGGGGAAAAAAATTCTGGAGTAAACAAAGTGCATGTGACAGAACAGATTACCCAATTTGGGCCCCCATTTTTGGTGAGTCTGCTTCTGCTGGAATAATTTTTGCAGAAATATTTTTGACTTGTAGTCAAAATAAATTTTTTACAGTAGTAAAGGGTTGCATTAATAATTTGAGGGAAATCCAAATTTTAGGGGGAACCTATGGGAGTAAATCCACCATCTAAAGACTAGCAGAACTAAATTTTGTCAGAGGTCATCAAATTGGGATGACAAATTTAGGAGCTGTTTAAATTCAGACTAGTGTCTGTGGTCATAGAAAAACACGAGTCTTATGTTTCCTTCGATGACAGAAGAACACCTTAGGGGATTAAAAGTACAGAGGTAAAGATAGGTGTAAGCACACGAAAAACAAAACAATAACAACAAAAAATTTTAGAAGATTGTTGAGGAGTGCCTATAATAGGTAAGATTAGTAGTAAAACCAAAAAGCGGGAAAAAAGAATAAGATATGTCAAGAAAACAATCTAGTTTCATCATCTTGGGTGGAATTTGCGTATATCATGTCAACATCTGCTTGGTAAAAGCATCCTAGGTTAGGTTTTTTTTCTTCTAAAGTTCATATGCTTCTGGATAATTCCCAAGAATCCTCATCTTAAAGTTTCATGAAGAAATGGAAGGTCAGTGCTCTGTGGAGGAGAGCAAACACTTTTTGATCTAGGAAACATGAATGCAAGCATCAATATCCTAGAGTTGTATTGTGATAGTTAACAGTTACTGACAAGGTCTTTTCCATTGAGATGCAGGTGCATCACAGGATGTTTCTATCAGAAAGACTTAAGTCTTCCGATTTCAGGTCATGTAGGGTCTGCTTAGGTAGATATTTTGAGTGTCTTGGAAATGCTTTTGTAACTAGTGATCGTAAAACTGTATGCAACATCTGAGTTTACTTAGCTGTATTATTTTGCATTAGGGCAGTCTAGAATCAGGAGTGAAATCCCCTGCACCATATTCATGGTGCAGGCTGTTTTAACTCACAAACCAAGAGCTTATGTCAACAGGTTCAGGCCATAGGAGTTCCAGATCCCCTGGGAACTTGGCCAAATTTTAGTTTTAATTCTCTTATTTTCTTGTATTTTTCTTGAATACAATGAAAAATAAAGATTTGAGGTTAAAAGGCGAGGCTTTGGAATAACTGCCCCAGTGAAATGTAACTCTCTAGCAATAGAATCCCTCAATCCATTCTGATAATAAAGAAACCAAGATCAAAGCATATAAAAACATATTGACTGACTGGTTGAATATTAAGTATGCTGTTTTTCTAAGTGGAAGATGAAAGTGAAAATAATTAATACAGCCAATTTTTCTGATTTAACCTCTGGGAGAGGGTTACATTTCAAAGACCTGAAACCTGAGGCTCAACTTGTTCTTTCTTTGGTCAGAAGTCAAGATGGAAAATGAGCAGTTTTTTTTGGACACATCTTCAATTGTAGTTGATACCTTCTTTGATATGTGATATGACAAGAAATTCAATGTTTATCTTACCTATTTTCTGCACCAGTGTAGAGTCAGCTATATCTCAGAAGATCCTTGGTTTCTTTAATTAGAAAATGGTATATAGAGAGCATAATCTTGTTGCTAAATGTGCTCATTAATGCTGGCTTGACCCATGTTTCTACTATTCAGTGGCTTGAACTACGAAATATTCATTAAAAAAATTAAAATACATTGCGAGTTTGTATTGATAATTTCAATTTCAAAATTATAGGATTTTATCCTCTCTTTATCTATCTTACACTTGCATCTTCTTTTTCTCCGTGAATAAACCCAGCTATCATTTAAACTAACATATTTAATCATTTATATTATCTCACAAAACACATTCATAGTTTGAGAATAACAATACTGAAAAGGGGAAAAAAGGAACAATAACGACAACAACATCCCTGACAGCCAACAGCTGGCCAATGGCAAACAGTCACTAGGCCATGATGTTTCCTCTGCATCATAAATAGTTTCTAAAGAATATAAAAAGTAATCAGACAGGAAAATTTTGACCATAGTAGAACAAGAAAAAAGCAAGATGACTCCTAAATCATGTTTGAACACAGAATCAAGGACACTATGCCATCATATAAATAATCAAACATATGCCTCCTTCCAGCTAACATGTATGACTACACTTTCATTTCAGACAACAACCCTGGCCACGCACTGTTCTTTCTACTTCTTGATAAAAATTATTAATATATCCAAACTCCTAATTGCTACAATTCCCAACATGTCTCAATATAGGACAGACTTCCTTTTCTTTGAATTCTACTAAACACCACCAATGATGAGTCATAAGCATATAATAATCACCTCATAACTCCCACTTACGGAGACAGCCCATCATTCCTTTGGTAAATTCTTGCTTTCTATGCCAAGTTAATAAATTCATCTTTGTTTGACTACAAGAATATTTCTGGTGTTCTTTGACTGATGGGCTTCAGCAAAACTAGAGTTTCCACTAATATTTGTCTGAAACGCTTGTTGTCATGGGCCAGAGCCTTTGACTCAGTAATAAATAGGGCATCCATCTGAGACCTCTTGGATCTCTACTAGTTCAAAGGGAAGGCCACCATTCCTATAACCTTAAGTTAAGTTGCCTAGGTTCTGATTATTTCTCACATCTCTCTTAACTCTACCTGTCTGTCCATTGTTTTGGTGGAGCCAGAGGATACAAATATTTTACTGAAAACAGCTAGTTGGCAAAGCCATGGAAGTGATTTAGAAGTTAATGAACCTTTAAGGAGAAAAACAAAGACATCTTTTTGACATGGATACTCATAAGTGTTGTAAATGAAAGGGTTAGTGAAAATTGAATTGTCACATCCTTGCTAAAAGTAAAGAGAAAGTATTAAATTTATATTCTTTATGTGTGTTTCCCCCTCTTTAAATTTCTTCTAAAAGCTTTAATTCAAAGGAGAAAAAAGAATTATCGTGATTTTTTTTTTTCAATTATGGCCTTGGTTCCTAGGTTTCAAAATAAGAAGAAGATCAGGGCACTCCGATTTGGCAGGATTCAAAGAATCCTTAACATCTGGTTATTAATTTAAAGGTTTATAAATTATATTAAAACAATATTTCATGTAATATTCGAGACAGTATTCAATTAGACAAATTAAAGTAAGTTAACAATATTGATTCAAAGACAATATTTTTCTTCCCTGGATTTGCTATATAAAAATAATGTGATCACAGTATTTTATTATGACAAGAATAAGGTTAAATTACTTATGAACACTTTCTAAATTATACTGATTTCATGAGTCAAGTATGCTGTAATTATTTTATGTTTAAGATTTTAAAATGATATAAATATGGTTAGCTATATGTAATTGTAATAAAGGTTTTGAAAGCGTTTAAGCTTATAACATTTTTATAATGATACAATTAAAAAATTAAAGTGGTAGTGAAAATTGTATATTCACATCATTTTGCTGAATTTAAAGTTTTGATAAATGTTAAAGTGCAGTAATTAAAATATAATATTAGAATATCTTTCCATTTCTAAATAAGAATATGAAACAAATCAATAGTCACTGAACCTAGTTTTAATTTATTTTTATGAAATAGGAAGTATATATCTTTTACCCTCTAAAAACTCTTCATTGTGCTTTCCCAAATCCAAACTCCAGATTCAGGATAATAAAACTCTCTTGATATCTTTTATAATCGAACCATCTTTTGGTTTCCTAGAATGACTGGAAAGTATTACAAAGAATACTTGCTATCTCACCTAATAAAAGAAAGGGTGCTAAAAATAATTGCATTTGTTTGATGGGATCCAAATTTTATTTCATGCAAAGCTATTGTCAAAGCCCTTGTGTTTACCAAACTTATAACAAAACAATTAATGTATCAGTATTCTTTTGCTCTCCATTTTATAAAGAAAATTGGGTCACAGCCAGGTTGAGTAAGCTCATAAGGCACTGAGGAAGATGATAAAATAAGGTCCAAAATTCATGTATGATAGTCCATTATTTTCTGATACTGTCAAGAAAGGCATATTTCAAATTTAGTAGGTGTGGTCACATCAATAGCTAATTTTTAAATTAAAATGTAGTCTATTGAAAAGGAAGAAAGAAAAAGAACTCATGCAGGAGTGATTTAAGTCCAAGAAAAAATTCAAGATGGATTTGAAATGTGCATTCTCATCAAAGTGTAATTAAGACTGAAATAAGATTAAACTGTAGTCAAAAGCAATTAAGAGTTTATGTATAAAATATTCAGTTTTATTCTGACCTTGTTATATTTGTATCATTTTGAAGACTATCATTTGAAGACTCTACAAATGTACAAAATAAATTTTTATGATCCAAAATTCAAATAATTACAATTTCAAAAATCTTTGCTCATTGATCTGCTCTCTAATTACATTGTGATGACTATATAAGCAATTGCTTTGCTAGTTGGTGAATAAATGCATTTCCAAAAATAAATTTTGGAGAAATTTAAAATTAATAGAAAAGCCATAAATGGTTTATAATATTTGACAAGGTTAGTGATAATTCAGGGCTAATTTTTTAAGATTAATTACTGTTAATGTTATGTTTATTTAGTAGTCCTGAATAAATGTTTAAAGTATGCTTATTTTCCTTTTCTCCTCATTTTCTATGTAAGAGTAATGTTACAATATCTTACCTGATTCTCCAGTTTTGAGGCTTATGTTTTTAGTAGAACATTATTTACACTTTCTTAGCTTGCAAAGACATTAGAGGTTAAGTTCAACAATTAAGACCCAAATCCTAATATTAACTTTTGTTCTATTGCCAGAATAATTAATGCATGCCTTGACTTGTCTCTGTCTACTATTCAAGGTCAAACACTATAAAGACAACAACAGTCTGTCATTCATTAACACCTTTGAAAACGATGGTGGCACCATGTGTGCTTATATTCACTTCACTGTATCTGCTAGCCTTATTGAATTGCTAAGTTTGCTCATTATTATTATGGAACTAGTAATTTAGCATTTCATTTTAAAACTAGTGAGGTTGAAAGCAGTGGAACCAGAGTCTGATGAACGAGTTAATCCCTTTTCTTTCTCCTGTGTGATCTTAGATGTCACAGGACTTCTAATGTGATAAAGTCATCTCCTCAGTGTTTTCAATACACCTGCCCTGTCAATTTTACATGGTGATTGCAAATATTACAATATTCAAGATATTCAAAACCTGTGAAAGGTAACAGAGCTGTATATATTCTACTCTCATAATAACTTAATTTACTAATCAGTAATAAGTATTTTGCATGTAAAGAATGTGCATTCCATGACAACAAGGAGAAAAATATCCTCTTACCCATAATCAATAAGTAACAAGCCATATATATATATATATAAAATACACATGCATGTATATACATATACACAAACATAAAGATGCATATAAATATACACACACATATAGATAAATAGATTGATAGAGATCTATGCAATATACATCTGCATATGTATATAAAATGAATACTTTAAAAGTTGTCTGATAAAAAAAATGAAATTCTGCCATTTGCAACAATGTGGATGGAACGAGAGAGCATTATGCTTAGTGAAACAAGTCAGAGAAAAACAAATATCTATGTTATCACCTATATGTGGAATCTAAAAATAAAAAACAAATGAATGTATATAACAAAAACAGAAACAGTCTCACAGATACAGAGAGCAAACTAGTGGTTACCAGTGGGGAGAGGGAAGGAGGTGGGGGGCAAGATAGGGGTATGGGATTAAGAGATACAAACTATGTATAAAATAGATAAGCAACGTGGATAAATTGTACAGCTCTGGGAAATATAGCCATTATCTTGTAATAACTTTAAATGTTGAATTACTATGTTATACACCCGAAACTAATATAATATTGTAAATCAACTTTACTTAAAAATTAAAAATATGAATGGAATCTAAGAAAAAATAATGTCATGAAGAGATTAGTGGTAGGACGGGAATAAAACACAGACCTACTAGAGCATGGACTTGAGGACATGGGGAGGGGGAAGGGTAAGCTGTGACGAAGTGAGAGAGTGGCAGGGACATATATGCACTACCAAATGTAAATTACATAGCTAGTGGGAAGCTGCCGCATAGCACAGGGAGATAACCTCTGTGCTTTGTGACCATGAGAGGGGTGGGATAGGGAGGGTGGGAGGGAGGGAGACGCAAGAGGGAAGAGATATGGGAACATATGTATATGTATAACTGATTCACTTTGTTGTAAAGGAGAAACTAACACACTATTGTAAAACAGTTATACTCCAATAAAGATGTTAAAAAAAAAAATATGAATGGCTGAATTAATTGACTATCCATAGGGAAAAATATGCATCTTGATCTCTATCTCATATCATAAACAAAAGCTAATGTCAAACAGATTATAGATATAAGCATTATATATTTAAAAGTGAAAGTTAATAAAGCTCCTAGAAGAAAATATGGAAGAATATTTATATGATCATAGGGCAGGGAAAGATTGTTAAAAGGAAACCCCAAAGCACTGTTTATTTAAAAATGATGATTTGGACTTTATTAAAATGGAGAAAGCTGTACCTCAAAAGATATGATCTAGACAGCAAACAAGCAAACTACCTTTGGGGGAATTAAAAAAACCAGAGATCTCACGTCCACAAGATACCTTTGAATCAGTAAGTAAACAAAAGAAAATCCAGTAGCTAAATGGCTCAGAGCCTTGAAAAGATACTTCATGAAAGATGATGTAAGAGTTGTTAAAAAAATGAAAATTTGCTTAACCACTTTTATTATCAGATAAATGCCAATTAAAACGCAGTAGGACACCGCTATGCACTCACCAGAAGGGCTAAAATTAAGAGACAAAAGCATATGGTGCTATTAACAGCAAGTAAAACACTCTCATACATTCCTGATGAGAGGATAATTTCATAGAGTAGTTTAGGAAACCGTTTGACATGATCCACTAATGCTGAAAATACATGGACGGCCCAACAAGTCCACTTCACAGCATAATACTTGACAGAAACGTGCATAACTTTACCAAAAGACACGTCAAAGGAGATTCATAGCAGCACAATTGATAAAAGCCATACACTGGATAGAAACAACCTAAATATTCATCTACAAAAGAATGGATAAACAAATGTCCGTATACTCATACAGGGGACTACTACCCGGCAATGCAAATTAACAAACTACTTTTACAACAAATTGGAAAATTTCCAACAAATGTTGAGTGAAATAAATGTGACACAAAAAAAGCACATATTCTATGAGTCCACTTCATAAAGTTCAAAACAGGAGGAAAACAGAACCTTAACTGATGATGACAGAAGTCAGCACGGTGTTTACGTCTAGGGGCATTTGTGTCTGGGACAAGACAGAAGGGGCAGTCTCTGTGGTAGTGGGAAAGCTGTATTTCCGAAATTAGATCACGTTACACATTTGTGATCACATTAGGAAAATTAATCAGGTGCACATTTCACAGGATTCCTAAAAATTGTTTCAGTTCAATAAATTTTTTCTTAAATATTTGTTGTACACTTGTCTTGAAGGATCAGTTGCTCACAGTATATTTATAATATGTAGGTACTAAGAGAGAAACCTCCTCTTTAAGATAACTAATCTAATTACAAAGAAAATTCAAACTTAATTTCACTGTAAAACATCAATAATACAATGCCTATATTTTCATTTACCTGGTTAACTGGGAGTTGGCATCAAAATATTTGTTATTTTAGGCTTCTGGTGTCTTGTTATGGTCTAGATAGTTCTAGGCAGCTTTCTCTGAACAAAAACTGGTTTTTATTCAATCAGTTTCATACTTATTTTAGAATTCTCTATTTTGTTACATTTTTTGAATATTATAAGAACAGTAGACGTTTATTGTAAACGTTTCTGAAATTAAAGAAAAGCATAACCATAAATATCATATACTAATCTATTAAATCCAACTTATAACATTTATACATAATACACATATATTTATTTATGTTAAAACATACAGAAAGAGATTGATAAAAATCAGAGCAAAATTAAGGTATTATGCCACCTGTTTTATGTACTTAAAAATTATATATTATATTTTCCCTGTCATTGTTTTCTAAATCTGATTTTTATCATCTATTTAAAATAACTGAATGCATCAAGAATTATTTATACAATTATCATTGTTGGACACTTACACTATTTCTGATACAAAATGTGTTTTTCTTTCCTCCTCAGGTTCCTTTGCGCATTTCTTTTCATCTCCCCATCCCCATCCAAGGCTCACACTTTGGATTTTTCTTGATGTCAAATATAATAATGCTACACACTGTAATTTGCTTCTCTATTTTCTTATTTGTATTTCACCACTAGTTGAAGCAGGAGCCATTCAAATTAAAGATTTCTCTTGGAATATCGATTATAAGAAAGTCTAGAAGTAATTATATTATTATACAACATGATAATAAATCTCTCCTCTCTTTTTCTCTTTCTCTTCTCCTCCCACCCCATGTACACACACACACACACACACACACACACACACACACACACATTTGGGCTCTTTTCTGGACTTCCTATTCTGTGCCCTTTATCTTTGCAATCTTTAAATTATTACCTCCCTGTTTCAATCATTACGTATTTTACGTTTAATATGTAATAGTGCAAGTCTGTCTATACAATTCTAATTTTTAAGAGAAATACCTTATTTTCATCTAGAGATTTATTTTAACAAGTTTTAAAAGGTTATAATTTTGATAAAGTTATAAATTCATTTGTAGAGAATCGCCTTTGAATCAGTCAGGGTTGCAACAGGAGGCAGATGGCATGTTTAAAACATGATTTGAAGACTCTTTACATATTAAGGATTATTTATAGAGGGATGTGTTCTAGGAAGTGGCAGTGTAAGGCTCTACCACCCTCAGGCCATACAAGAGGAATGAGCAGATCACAGGATTGGGAGTGTGACACAATTATATCCACGCTGGGTTCACAGCCAGCTTGAGGTGAAGACGCTGGGAGGGGCCGTGGAATAAATGGTGACTCTCCTCCCCTGCCACACTCTCGCCAGCACTCCTCACTGTCTAAACGCAACCAGAAACCAGTGGTTAAAGATGTGGTCCATAGGCAGCTTCCCTGATTGAAGGCAAGAAGAAAAAGTGGCTCCGAAGAAACAAATACAAGAAAACCGACGCGGCAGTTTTTGAGATACGATGAGCATCATTTGTCTAACCATGTGCGCCTTTCTTTACCTGGTCTCTTATACATTTTAGAAAAGTTCAACAATGTTCATCCTGTCTTCAGTAGTTCCCTTGCAAATTTGCCTCATAGCAGTTCCATATGTGGTATATTTGTGAATATTATGTTACATATTCTATCTGGTAATTAATGACATAAAGGTATACTAAATTTGTTCTTGGACATCCTACTAAAATCTCATGCAAATTCCAAGGGGTTTTGTTGTCGTTTATTTTGTTTTCAGGTGATTTTTCTTTGTTGGGGGGTGACTTGTTTTTAATTGGACTCCTAGGGTTATTTATGTTCTTGAATAGCTGTCTAATTGTCTTTGTGGAAGAACAAAGGCTAAGATCTCCTACACCCCCATGTTGTTGACATCACTTTTCCTTTTTAGTAAATGTCTATGCAATTGCTTTTTTGATTCTTTTGATCTAACTAGGTAATCACTATTTTTTCTAGAACACAAATTGTTACATAAATATTTTAATATTATTTGTAATGAAATGATGTTTTATGATCTTTTAAGGAATAAGATATATCTTCGTAACTATAATAATATCTACTTACTTTCCCAAATTTTCTTCGTGTTTTCTTATTTTAGTCTGACACTTGAGTATATATTTTTAGTCATTTTAGAAACAGATTTGTAATTAATATACAGTGCTTCTAATTTTATTCTTTTCTTTTTTTTTTTTTTTTT
>NC_041233.1:118447371-118455276 GCF_002837175.3 Physeter macrocephalus | reverse complement strand
AGACCGGGGCGCGAACCCGGCTCCCCTGCATCGGCAGGCGGACGCGCAACCACTGCGCCACCAGGGAAGCCCTAATTTTATTCTTAATAATGTATTATTTCAGCTAAATTCTTTCTAAATAGTTTATAATACTGTTTTAGGCCTTTTTGCTGTTCCAATTTTAAGTTTGAGTTGAATTTTTCTTTAATTGTCATTCATTTTCCCTCATTATCTAATAAAACTAACATGCATCTCTATTAATACTTATGCTCACACTGTATATATTTTTAAGTTAATATACTTTCCGTTTAATTTCTAAATTTTAATATTTCCTTTTGATCTAAAACTTGGTTAAGAGACTTTAGTCTGTTTCCATTTTTGCATCTCCTAGCATATGTTCTTCTTTTTGTATTGTTATTAGTAATATTGATTGTGGTTCTAGCAATGCTGTTTTTCTCCTTTTTTTTAAACTTATAAATTCTGTTTTGTTTAGACAGCATGGTCAGTGAACAGGTCAGCTCAAGATCTCTTAAATGTATTTTACAAAGGCATACTTCATAGCCTAATAATATATGTCACTCTTGCATCAATGATTGAAAGAATATGCATTCTCAGAAAGGAAATATGATATATAACTACAGTGTTATTCAGATCTCCTACATTTTGTATTTTAATTGTCTAAATCATAAATGATTAAAAGAAAATATTAGTACTACGTGATAAAGTTTCTCACTCCTATATTTTTTTGTAAAATTTTCTTTTATCTCTTAGAGGTTTTTGTTTATGACATTATACTACATTAAAAAATTGTGAATGTTACAGAACTTCAATAAAGAATTAAACTCATTTTATGGCTTTTTGTGTTTCTAATTTATACTGTATATATGTATATATACATATATATTTATGTGTTATAGTTAATATTGTCAAAACTTTTTTCTTTTTATTTGCATTTTCTCGGTGTCCTTTCAACCCACCTTTGCTTTACTTTATCTTATGAGTCACATATTTTGAAAGTTGTTATTATCAAGACACGGTTATACCTTTTTCAACTTCTCATGATTAAAAAAAAATTCTAAAGTGAGATTTTTGCTTATCGAGACAAGAAATTATATCTCTAGTTCACGATTGCAGGTTGAGCATTTCTAACAAAATGCTTCCCTTAAATTTCTCTGAAATGCCAGAATATAATAAAATGATGTAATAAGAATAAATCTATAATAATTAAGAAAAATAATAAATCTATAATAATGCCAGAGCATCCTAAAATATACCACTGATGGAAATGAAAATGAGAGGAAACTTACCTGAGATTTTTTTTTTAAAACTGAGATTTGATTGAAAAATGATACAGAATAGAGAATCTTCCACCCAAACCTTGTAAAATTAAAGCCATCTTTAGACAGTAGTCATTCTTCCTAGTAGAGACACAGAGAAACTCCAAACATACCATCAACATATTAAAATAAGCAGAAATAATCATGGGGACATAATTGTTCATTAGATTAATTATAACATACATGCGTGTAGAAATTTCTCCTTCCCTTCTCTGTTTACAGAGAACCTGCCTTTAGAAAGATTTGCTATCAGAACGAAGCCCTCAACTCTAATTCAGGATAATTTCATAGAAAGCAGAAAAGAGAATAACAACTGCAAATAATTTTGCATTGCTTATGTAGTGCCAGGAACTATGCTTAAGAGCTTTACATAATGAGGAATCCAGAGGTTAGAAAAGAAAAAGTAGACAGATGTGAACACATACACTTCTGTCAGTGAAACAGCATATCCAGAATTAATGCTTAGGTTACAAACTGGCAAAACATACCTGTAATTTATGCAACAGGATTTATGACCATAATTTAAAATGAATCCCTAAACACCAATAAAGAAAAACCATCACCTTCAAATAAAATATAAGTAGGAACAAAGTAGGAATACAAATGGACATTATGAAAGTTGATTAATCTTACCCTGGTCGAAATACTAGTACAGAAAACAATGTGCCATTTTCATGAAATAAGATTGGCCACATTTTTAAAGTTTGACAATACCAGATATTAATGATAACTTAGTAAGTAACAACTTTCTTACATTGATGGTAAGAAGATGAATTCCTGTTCTAGTTGTTGCATTTAGTACAATGGATACATTTTCCAAACACTAAATTGCCAGTGAAGTTGGACCTGCCTTATGTTACCCATCCAAAACCCAAATGCCATAGTGATAGTTTAAATGATTTTTTAAAACCCTTAAAACACATCCAAGCTATTTTTTTTTAAATCACTGTGGGTCAGAAACAGAATAGAAAGAGCCAACAGTAATCAGGACCAGGGCCACAGCCTGCTGAGACCTGGCTCTCGTAATGAGCAGAGGTAGCTGGGAGGCAACTCCGGAGCACGAACAGGAAACCAAGTCCCCAAATCCCCACCTTTGCTCCCTTGGGTGGTAGATATACAGGTGACAGTTATACTCTTTCCTTTCTTTCTTTCTTTTTTTTTTCCTTAAAAAGAAGTAATGATCTTCTAGTCACAAAAATTGATTGGTAACTAGGACTCAAGTGCTTATTTGGTTGTAATCTTTTGTAACCAATATAGGACTTTGAGTCTCAGTTCCTCCTTTTCTAAAGTTGGGGTTTACACACACCAACCACACCAAGTTTTAAAATGGAAAGATTTAGACTGCAGTGAAGATGTCTATCCGAGAGTCTTCACACAGTGGACACTGCATATAGGTTGACTGTAACCTTGAATCTTTAAACTCAGCCAATAAACAAAGTAATTTTGAGGTTGCCTTTTGAAAATTTTTTCATTTGGGTGATGTATACATGATACAATCACAGATCTCATTCCTAAACAAAATATTTGTATAAGTGGAGATAGAGCTATACAGATATAGAGATATACATAATCCTTTAACCTTTAATACACTTCCATTAACATAATTCCAATTCCAATAATATGGCTAACTATAAAATCGGAACAAAACTTAATAGAAGAAAATTTCTCAGATATCTCAAATTCTGAGCTCACAAGAAAGTAATAGAACTCCTTCCTTCGAAGGGGGTGAAAACACTGCAAGGAAGCCAGAAATCAAGCTAGACCATTAAGTACACTTAATCTCTCAAAAACAGATGAATTTATATGTGGATTGTTAAATAAGGAATACTCAACTAAAAGTTGTTAGACAAATTAGATGAATAATTAAAACTGAATTTGTATCTAAGAAGCCTAGAAGTTGTACTCCGAAAAATATCCTAGATGATTACCCTTTATTACAATTCTATACCTGACAAAATCAGCAACTTTTCTGTTTTGTAAAAAGGCTAAAACTAATTATTGCACCCCCACACCATGCATTTTGTTATCTATTTTTCTTAAGTAATTGCCATAGAAGCAGAGGTGATGCGAATACCAGTGCAGACAGGGTATATTATGCTGTGGTTATAAATAATTCCAAAATCTAAGTGTCTTAAGCCACTCTTGTAAAAGAGCTACATGTCTATCTCTGGTTAGCAGAGGAGTTCTGCTCGCTTAGGGACATGGTGGGCTGAAAGAACAGCCAAAATTTCAGTTGTTGTTGGCAGCTCTTCCATAGAGAAGAGGGAGTTTAAGAGGGTCTCAGACCAGCAACTAAATGCCCCAGCCTGGAGGTGACAAATTTCAATGATGGTCACAATTCTTTGACCAGATTGAGTCAAATATTCCTCACTAACCTCAGGGGAGCCAGAAGCAAAATCTCATCATGTATTTAGAAGAGAAAAATATGAAAAAGATTTATCAAAAGCACTAATGACTACCATAACGCATTTGATATGTTTTGTTTTTATGAAGCTGTCAACCTCAAGATGTCCATAACAAGCCAGTTTTGATCATGAGAGACACGTGAAAATATGGTAAATACTGATGGTTTTCATGTTGATTTAGTCAGTTAAAGTGTTTCAGTGTTCCATGTCTTCTATAAAATTCATTCTACTTTGCAAATGGTATACCGTGGCAGTGAGTTTTTCTTTTTGGATCCTATAGCTCAAAACTAATAGAGGTAAGTGTATTGTGCAATTAATGAGTTTGTCTCCGCATTTGGATAGCTCTTCTGTAAGATTACAGGACATGGTGCTTCACTGGTTCTTCCTTTGACATACTGAATTACATATTCATGCTCTTATTCAAAAATTGTATCTCCTAGACTACAAATATGAGGAACTGATCATTAAAAAATTTTCAATATCTGTATGTTTGCAGTAATGTAACGTTAAAGAAAATTTTATTCGTGACGCCTGTTAAAGAATGGTAAGGCAGGCTTTATACAGAAGACTACTGTGATTAATACAGAGACTGCTGCATTGGAGTTTTGCTCTAGGGGAGAGAGATTGGGCTCGGATTTGAAAACTATAAGGAAAGTGGAAAGTTAGAGCGAAGGAGCAGGGGTGGGGAGGAAGTTGTTGGTGGATGAAAAAATGCAAATGAGGAAAGATTCCGGCTAAAGTGACCTAACAGGATGCACGCTGAAGGCAAGTAAGGGTGCTCAGATATCCCCTGGGAGATGGTGGAGGATGGGGAAGCTGATCAGATACTGAAGGTGATCAGATGTTGAGGGTGGAAGATTCTGGCTAAACAGACTTAGCAGAATTCTTGTTAAAATTGGATAATACAGAGACAAACACAGGCTTAGTCGAGAAGAGAATTCAGAGGAGCCTCATTAGAGTTTGGTCAAAGAGAGAATCTTTGTCAGTAGTAAAAAGTAATCCAAGAGATGTGTTCTTAACAAATTTTTGGCCTCAATTTGAGCCTATTTATATAGATTCTTATGAAGAGCGATTATTTTTACAAGTCAATTACATACATTTTGAGATAGTACAGAAGTCTACCAGAAGAAGATGACTGCATGGAAAATGCTGGAATTACTTTCAGTGTATTTTTACTTTTACATTTCAATAATGCTACTTTTTAGTCTGCTTATGTCTTACATACAAGAATGTATCTGGTCATGCTTATAACATATCTAGTTCAATAATGTTATAAATAATGTCTTTGGAATAACATGCAGCTTATTCTAAATCATATAGTCTCTTTGTTACATGGAAAAAGCAACTAATTCAGTATTTACTTTTCATATGAATAATAATATGTATAAACAAACTTATCACTGACAACAGCTCACATTTAATTCTCAGATACTCATGTTACAGGTAAATTTAGGAAAGATATTTTGCAACTGATATTAGGAATAGAATAAATTCAAAAGGGATTAAAATATATAACTATGGAAATATCATTAAAGTATTTTAATATTATATATTCAGGTAGCATAAACTTTACCTTTAAATTAAACCTACTTTGTTTTTATCTACTTTGTTTATTTGCCCCTCTCTCCTTTTACTTTAGTGCTATCAGTTAAACACTAACTCTTTTCTGCAATGGAGGAGAGTCAGTACACCAAAATCAGAGCGGTGTCTATTCTTTTTCAATCTCACTTGCCTCCTGTGTACAATGGTGGTCCCACCTAGTTTACCTTCTTCCTTGAGTTGTCAGGATCTGAGTGCAATAATATATGAGAAAGCACTTTACAACCCCTAAGCCACTATTTAAATGTGAACTGTAATTAAAAAATTAGACTGAACTGCAAGTTTATGCTCCAATCCTAGGATACTTGAGATATACTACTTTATAGATCAAAACTCAATAACAGAAGCTCAAAACCACTTTTTTTCTCATGTGAATATAAAATTAACTCCTGGAAGCAGATTTGTACCTTGCCTTTACAATTGACTTTTACCATTTTCTTAGTGTTCCTTGAGTTTGTGGATAAGCTCCTAGAAAAGGTTTTGCACAGTATTAGTGCAGTGTTATTTTCCAAACACATTCTGAGAACATTTGAGCCAGTGGATAATAAACATAAAAACCTTAGGGTAAGTATTTAATAATTTTTCTGGGAAAAATGTTCTCTAAGAGGATAAACTAGAGATACAAAACATTTTGCCTAAATGTTTCCATTTTCTTTTTTCTTTCTTTCTTTTTTTTTTATCTTCACATCTCAAGTACAGTTTAACCTTTGAAGAGGGAAATTCAAATGCAGCAATGAATTAGGAAGTGATTAAACTTCCTTTTAAAATGTTCATAATGAGTTGTGCCAGAGTTTGAAATTTCAGACTAAATGTTATCTATACCATTTTTCTTAGGAAAAGAAACCAGTTGCACATAATATTGTCTTCCATTTAAAGTGACACTTGTGTCTAGCCCTTTCTCAGTATTTCTACTTCTTCATCTAAAATAAGAAACTTGTTGCCTTTTATCCTGTGTTTACTTATCAAAACCCTTCCAAAGGGTCTCCTTACTCATAAACTAAGCCTCTACAAAACACCTCAATGCTGGTGACCCGTGAATCCCACAGGGCTCAACTGAAATGCCTGTAGGATGATAGGAACTGAGGTCAAGAGCACTCTATATTCCTATTTGTAGGCATTGTAATTCCCATTTTATTGGGTATAATATGACTTTAATAAATGTTTTGGTTAAATGAGAAAAGAATCTCTCTCTAAATCAATGTACCATATGTACACATTCATTATCTTAGGTCAAATGGGTATTGTTATTTTATTAGTGACATGTAAAATGTACTTAAATAATTAAATTTTGACTGTTGACATGAACACCGTCATACATTCAAGTAGCATATAAATCTCCAAAAGCGAATTAGTAAAGATAAACCCCCCAACAATTAACAAGACAGAAAATAAATAAAAGGTACCTTTGTAAAAATAATACCAGAGCTTTTTTTAAAGTCTAGATTAAAAGAATCCTTTGTCAAGTCTAATTTTTTAAATGTTTTAAATAAATAAGAAAAAATAATAAATAGCATAAGCCATTTAATGAAAGAGGCAGGAACTACATTTGTGGATGTAGTTTTAAAAACTATGAGTAGATAATACACAAATATGTAAAAATACATTAAAATTTAGATTAAAAAGACTTTTTGAAATGCAAATTACCATAAGGTACTAAGGAAAAGGTAGAAAAATTGAATAGATTAATAACTAAGAAGATATTCCAAGAGTGTTTAAACACCCATGCTTAAAAGTTAGCAGAAAAAAAAAAAAGTTAGCAGAATCAGAGGTTTTATTGGTCTATTAAACACCTTTCATAAAAAAGACAAATCTTATGATGGGAGGGGCAAAATAAAGGTCTGGAATTAAGAGATACAAACTACTATGTATAGAATAGACAAACAACAAGGATATATTGTATAGCACAAGGAAATATAGCCATTATTTTGTAATAACTTTAAATGGTGTATAATCTATAAAAATATTGAATCACTATGCTATACACTTGAAACTAATATTTTAAATCAACTATACTTCAATAAAAAAGATAAATCTTTTGATGGTTAAGCTGTTCTAAACAGAGTAAAATGGAAGCTAAAACTAAGCAAATGATAGTTATAAAACTACTAGTGACATTTCAAATGAAATATTGAGAAGACAAATACAGCCATGTATTTAAATTATCAAAAATGTTTTATTCTAGGCATTTAAGGATAGTTCAGCTTTACAGGATATATATATACTCAATACTCCTCAATCCATAATTATAAAAATGTACACAACTAAATAAGGAAATCTGAGTGAGAAACAACAGAGAAACGAGATAAATGAGACCCATGGGTATTAGATATTAGGATCATGATTTCATTTAATAACTTAAGTATGTATAAAATGATAGAGAAACACAAATGGAAGTAGAAGCCATAGAAAGACGAGAAAGATTTGAGAAAATTCAAAATTAGATTTCAATAATTAAAATTATTCTGAAGGAAATAAAAACATAATAATTAAAATTTAAGAATCTATTTTCTTTTTTTTTTTTTTTTTTTTTTTGTAGTATGCGGGCCTCCCTCTGTTGCGGCCTCTCCCGTTGCGGAGCACAGGCT
>NC_041233.1:118405944-118447172 GCF_002837175.3 Physeter macrocephalus | reverse complement strand
TCCGCGGCACGTGGGATCCTCCCGGACCGGGGCGCGAACCCGGTTCCCCTGCATCGGCAGGCGGACGCGCAACCACTGCGCCACCAGGGAAGCCCAAGAATCTATTTTCTTAAATAGCAGTTTAGACATAGCTGAAAGGAAATTCGTGATCTTAAATATATACCCGAGCATATTAGGCAGTATGCAGCATAAAAAGACAAATGTATAGAGAATGTGTGACATCTGGTTTCTTGCTCAGATATTTAGAGAGCCAGAAAACCCATCCAACCAGATAAAGGCCAGACAAACTACAAACTCATAACCAGTTGTGAATTTATAGATAATTGAGATCACAAGATGACGAAATCATCCAGTATCTGGGGGGAAAGAGGCATCTTACGGAGAGATAGAATGTGAGCCCTTGTTTTACTTGAGCAGATAGAGTCAGACACAAGTTCAAAGAATGGAGCTAGAATAGTTAACTAACTGTTGCCGTCTGTGCTGTGTCTGAGAGCAGAGTGCAGACATCAGGGAGAGCCTGGGGACCACAGATTCTAGGAGGGGGGCTTGTACCCCCCTGAAGACCTGGCACACATAGGGGAAGCTGGGAAGAGTATAAGGAAGCTTTGCTCTTGGGGCAAGTCTCGGGCAGGATAGGAGCAGCTACTGTAGGTTACAAAACTCTACCCAATCTGTTTCCTCTATCTCCCTGTATCCAATCTGTGTCCTCTATCTCCCTGTGTTAGTTGCTCAGGCTGTCACAGCAGAACACTACAGGTTTAAACAACAGAAATTAATTTTCTCACAGGTCTGGAGGCTAGACGTCCAAAATCAAGGTGCCGACAAGGTGAGCTTCCTTCTGAGACCTCTCTCCTTGGCTTGGAGATGGCTACCTTCTTGCTGTGTCCTCACATGGCCTTTCCTCTGAGGACACACAGATTGAGAGAGATCTCTGGTATCTCATCTTCTTCTTATAAAGACACCAGTCCTGTGGGATTAGGGTCCCACCCTTATGACGTCTTTTAACCTTAGTTACCTCTAAAGCCTCTAACTTCAAATACAGTCACCATGGGGGTTAGGACTTCAAAGTGGTGGAACACAGAAATTTCGTCCATAACTCCCCTGTGAAACAAAGGCCTTAATCAACAAAAGAAAGGGTAAGAAACACTGTCACTTTTAGGGTCCAGTGAAAACTCATCACAGCTGAGAGAAGTGAACAAAATAAAATTCTTTGCTAGTAGTGGTGGCCAAGGATTCATGCTGGGACCAGAACTACACCTGGAGGAAAGTCGGGGCACTTGTGAAAGCCGTATACTTGGGACCCAGGACGATGTGCCTACCTCTATCAGGCTGAACCCGTGGCTTAATCAGAACAGGAGATAACACCTCCCAAACCTACACCACTAAGGTGACAAACTTTCAGTAAATGGAAAAGTGAAATACTGTTGTGATAGTTATAAGGGACTGACTCTGAGCTTCCCTGCAAAGGGAAGACCTAAATGTGAGTTTTCAGCAGACACTGAAAGAAAACCTCTAGTAAACCAGTCCTCACACTAAATATAGGTATCACTAAAGGAATTTGAAGATTGTAGTGCAGTGGGTAATACTAGTGACAACAAACCATAAGCCAAACTCAACTGTTGACTAGATTAACACGAACTGCCATATTGTGAGCTTTGCAGAAAGAAAGGCATGCCCATTTCCAAGAATAAAAATGGTGTATTTTAGTCTCTAAAAAAATAAATGGTTTTGAAGAACCTAGGGACAAGACAGGAATAAAGACGCAGGTGTAGAGAATGGACTTGAGGACATGGGGAGGGGGAAGGGTAAGCTGGGACGAAGTGAGAGAGTGGCATGGGCATATATACACTACCAAATGTAAAATAGATAGCTAGTGGGAAGCAGCCGCATAGCACAGGGAGATCAGCTCGGTGCTCTGTGACCACCTAGAGGGGTGGGATAGGGAGGGTGGGAGGGAGACACAAGAAGGAGGGGATATGGGGATATGTGTATACGTATAGCTGATTCACTTTGTTCTATGGCAGAAACTAACACACTATTGTAAAGCAATTATACTCCAATAAAGATGTTTTTAAAAAATGGTGTATTTTAGTCTCTACTGTTTTACAGAACAAATCCAGATTTCAGAAAACAGGATGTAGCATAAGACAAGACAAGCAAATGCAACACACCTCCAAAAGAGAACACAATCAACAGAACCAGCTTGAGATACGACACAGATATTGGCACTACATTATAGGAAATTTAAAATATTATAATTAGGGCTTCCCTGGTGGCACAGTGGTTGAGAGTCCGCCTGCCGATGCAGGGGACGCGGGTTCGTGCCCCAGTCTGGGAAGATCCCACATGCCGCGGAGCGGCTAGGCCCGTGAGCCATGGCCGCTGAGCCTGCGGGTCCAGAGCCCGTGCTCCACGAGGGAAGAGGCCACAATGGTGTGAGGCCCGCGTACAGAAAAAAAAAAAAATTATAATTAATATATAAAGACCCAAGTGGAAAAAGCTGAACAACAAAATCAGTTGAGTAATTTCAACAGAGAGATGGAAACTATAAGAATGAAATGGAATGCTAGAAATGAAAACAGTAAAAGAGATAAAGAATACAAGTAAAAGAGATAAAGACAGACTCTTTGGGGGACATAACATAAAGGAGGAAAGAATCAGTGAACTTGAATATAGATCAGTAGCAATTATATTAATTGAAACCAAAAAGAAAAAAAAGTGAAAAAAAAAAAAAAAAGCAACCAAACATATGGGACAGTTACATGGCAGAAACTAACACACTATTGTAAAGCAATTATACTCCAATAAAGATGTTTTTAAAAAATGGTGTATTTTAGTCTCTACTGTTTTACAGAACAAATCCAGATTTCAGAAAACAGGATGTAGCATAAGACAAGACAAGCAAATGCAACACACCTCCAAAAGAGAACACAATCAACAGAACCAGCTTGAGATACGACACAGATATTGGCACTACATTATAGGAAATTTAAAATATTATAATTAGGGCTTCCCTGGTGGCACAGTGGTTGAGAGTCCGCCTGCCGATGCAGGGGACGCGGGTTCGTGCCCCAGTCTGGGAAGATCCCACATGCCGCGGAGCGGCTAGGCCCGTGAGCCATGGCCGCTGAGCCTGCGGGTCCAGAGCCCGTGCTCCACGAGGGAAGAGGCCACAATGGTGTGAGGCCCGCGTACAGAAAAAAAAAAAAATTATAATTAATATATAAAGACCCAAGTGGAAAAAGCTGAACAACAAAATCAGTTGAGTAATTTCAACAGAGAGATGGAAACTATAAGAATGAAATGGAATGCTAGAAATGAAAACAGTAAAAGAGATAAAGAATACAAGTAAAAGAGATAAAGACAGACTCTTTGGGGGACATAACATAAAGGAGGAAAGAATCAGTGAACTTGAATATAGATCAGTAGCAATTATATTAATTGAAACCAAAAAGAAAAAAAAGTGAAAAAAAAAAAAAAAAGCAACCAAGCATATGGGACAGTAACAGATGACCTAACATAAGCATTGTAGGAATTCAAGAAGCAGAAGGCAGAATAGGGTAAACCAAATCCAACAGAACAAAAAACCCTGATGGAATGGTTAGAAAACAGCTAACAAGGCTGAAGATGTCAATCGAACATTTCAGTAACAACATTAAACGTGAATGATCTGAACACATATTAAAAACTGAGACTGTCAGATGGGATCCAAGTATGTGCTGGCTATAAGGAACTCACTTTAAATATACAGATAAACATTGATCAAAAGTGAAAGGATGGAAAAAAGATATATGATGCGAACGTTAACCCAAAGAAATCTGGGCTATTTAAATACCAGATAAACTAGATTTCAAAACAAGGAATATTAACACTGATAAAAGAGGACATTGCAAAATGAAAAAGAGGTCAATTCTCCCATAAAGACATAAACATCCTAAGTATATATGCATCTAATGATAAATCTTCAAAATACAGGAGGACAAGGACCGACAATGCTGAAAGGATAGACAAGGCCACACTTATGAGGAGAGAATTCACTCTCCTCTCAGTCACTGTTAGAATGAGAGGCAGAAAATTAGTGTTTGGATATTGGGAGGTCTGAACGACACCAGCAACTAAGTTCTCCTGATTGATATTTACAGAATTCCCAATAACACGAGAATATATATGTTTTTCAAGTGCATGGAACATTCATCAAATATGACTACATTCTAGGTCATAAACCAAACTTCAAAAAATATATATAAGTGATATCAACTATGTCATTGGCTCATAAACTGGAAATTAATAGTGGAAAGATATTTGGAAATGCCCCAATAGTGGAAAGATATTTAGAAATCCCCTATTGGGAATTAAATAACACATTCTAAACAACCCATAGGTCAAAGAAGAAGTCAAAGGAAAATCAAAAATTGTTTTTCACTAAATGAAAATATATCACATTTGTGAGATAAAGTACTGCTTAGAGGGACGTTTTTAGCATTTAATGCTAAAACGAAAAAAAAGGGGGAAAGGTCTTAAATCAGTATTCCAAGCTTCCATCTTAAGAAACTAGAAAAAGAACAAAGCACAGTAAGCAGAAATAAATAATAATGATTTTAAAACACCAAAATAAATGAAAAGTAGAAAACAATAGAAAATAATTGAAACAATGTAGATTTTTCAAAGAATTAATAAATTTGATCAACCTCTAGTCATATTTACCTAGGAAAATGATTGAACACACAAATTACCAACATCATGAGTGAAAAAGAAGACATCAGAATAGATACTGCAGATATTAACTGAATAATAAAATAATTTATGAATAATTCTAAGTCTATACATTCAACTCTTTAGTTGAAAAAGACCAGATGATTCTCTTTAAGAGTAAATTTTGTAGTATTTTAATTTACCCCATTCGCATCCTCTGCTCCCTGGATCAGTAGCAGACTTGAGAATAATAATCTGCATTCCTGGTCTCTGTACCTAAGGGAGGAGCATGATTCACAACAGACAAAAGGGGAAGCACCTCAGATGGCCATCGACTGATGAACGGGTGAACAAAGGTGGTATATGCATGCAACGGAACATTACTCAGGAAAAAAATTAAGGAAGGAAATATTGATACATGCTACAACACACATGGATGTGTAATACATTATGCTAAGTGAAAGAAGCCAGAAACAAAAGGCCATATATTGTATGATTCCATTTCTATGAAATGTCCAGAATAAGCAAAACCAGAGCCAGAAAGTAGATAACTGGTTGCCAGGGGCTGAAGGAGGAATTGCGATTGACTGCTAACAGGTAGGAGTTCCTTTTAGGGGTTAATGAAATGTTCAAGAATTAGTGATGATGGTTGCACAATATTTGAACATACAAAGCCCATTAAATTTGTCCACTTTAAAATGGTTAAAATGGTGAATTTTATGAAATGTGAAATTTATGGCAATAAAAAAATTAACATAGACACAGTGTAGTATATTTGTCTCAGACATTAGAACTAGTGAAGGATCTGTAGTTCAAAACATACTATTTCACGCCTCTGTGCCTTTACATATTCTATGCTCCCTTCTTTAATTGATTTCCTTAAATTTCATTTAATTCTTGAATTACTAATTAATTTTCAATATTCAGTTTAAAAAACGTTATTTATTTATTTTTTAAATATTTATTTTATTTATTTATATTTGGCCGCGTTGGGTCTTCGTTGCTGTGCGCGGGCTTTCTCTAGTTGCGGCGAGCGGGGGCTACTCTTCCTTGAGGTGCGCGGGCTTCTCATTGCGGTGGCTTCTCTTGTTGCGGAGCACGGGCTCTAATGGCGCGCGGGCTTCAGTAGTTGTGGCACGTGGGCTCAGTAGTTGTGGCTCGCGGGCTCTAGAGTGCAGGCTCAGTAGTTGTGGCGCACGGGCTTAGTTGCTCCACGGCATGTGGGATCTTCCTGGACCAGGGCTCAAACCTGTGTCCCCTGCATTGGCAGGTGGATTCTTAACCACTGCGCCACCAGGAAAGCCCATTAAAAAACATGTTATTTAAATATAGCTGTTATTAATCATGTTCTTCTAGGCTATGACTCAACCTTGTACAAATTTAATAAAATTACCCACATTATTTGTAATTAAGCTTTTACATGTCTGCCTTTCCTTAATTTAACTATTTAAGGACAAATAAAGCATCAATCAACATTATTTCTTCAGTAATTTTGTAGTGCATGGCATATCCTTATATATCAGTAAATAAATATTAATTACTTTTAGCAGTAGAATTTGGATTTTTATCATTTAATTTAGAAATTATTGAAAAATGTTACCCAAGATTATTTTATAAATAAATTTTTAACCTAATTTATAAATTAAAGAATTCCAGAAATTTTTTTTAAAATTGAAAAGCCTTCATGTATATCTATCATAGCTGCATTATTTTCCTCTTTTTATATGTATAAAACACAAGATTTATGCTTAACATATTTGATTAAGCAAAGTATTGTTTCATCTTAACTGTGAATACAAATGACTCTTTTTCAGTCTAATCCTCTTCAAAAATCACTGTTAACAAAAATGAAAAAAAAAAAAATGTAAGACTAAATCCAAACGCAGGATCTGTGGAATTTTTCTCTTCATCAAGAATTGGCAGAGAGGACAAGATTGAAATAATAAATGACACGGTACCTAGCAAATATGTAAATAAAAGTGTCTATGTAGGAAACATAGTCTAAGTGCCTGTTGAAGTGGCCTATGTATTTTCAATGTAGACGGGGTTAAAAATACATTGATTTCTTCTTAAAAGGTTCTTAATGAGTCATTGATTCAGATAGTTGCAGAGTGGACTTATTTATATGTTCAGACAGTATAGGTTTATGGATAGATTCAAAGGCACTGTTTTTCATTGCTGATTTCTTCACGTAACTTATTTTCTTTAAGTTTTAATTTAAACAAAAGTTTATTTTTTGACATTCAATGTTGAAAGAATTGTCATTTTCTACTTTTTAATTTCATTTCCACAGTTCTTATGAAAGCAACTTGCATGATGTTTCTGAAACTACCAAGTAAAAGCAAAGCGAATTTTTCAATCTGAAAGTCTATTCTTGAACATTCACCCTTTTGACTATTTAAAATTTATTTCTCACCTTCAATGAGGACATTTTCTAATCACTTCTCCTTCATATTATTTCACTTGCAGAAGAAACTTAATAAATTCAGTTTTCAAGTAGCTTCACATACAAGTTGGTTGTTTGCAACTAGAACAATTCTTTCAATTGATTTTAAAAAGTTGCTTAGAATTATAATTAGATCCTTTGGTTAGTTTCTCCAAAGTTTAGTTAATCTATGTTGTATGATACTAGACTCTTAAAATGGTTGTTTTCAGTTTTACAACACTGGTAGCAAAATAAAAGAATACATGCCGTGAAATTAAATAAAAACTAAAATTACTTATGTTGGTTTTGTACATTATTGTGAAAAAGGACTTAAAAAGAATAGAATATTTATGTAGGATGGGAGAGACCACCAGGAAATTTTATAGTTTATGATAAGAATAAAAGCAGTAACAATGGTGATGGTATCAGTTCTTGTACCTAATTTCTCTCTATATATCTAGGTATAGTTACAGTTTTATCACAAAAAGATACACTTTGGTTTTTTATTATTTTATTATTTTCCATAGAGATCGATAGGCTATAAAAAGAAAGATATTTCTTTTATATCTAGACAAGTTTTAGGTGTCAGGAAGATGGAAAATAGATTACATATTATAAAAGTATATTTTAAAAAAAGTATATTTTATATAAATGTAGTTTTGATTAAGAAGTCAGGATTTTTGCTCACTTCTTTGTGTTACAAGAAGCCGTTACATTCTCATCCCCTTCCATTCCCTGTGCCTTCTAGTCAATTTTTAAATTCATATCAACATATTGGATTATTTGTTGTTGCCAGTGAACTGCGTTTGATGAGTTACTGCATCCATCATTGTTCTTTGCTGCCAGCAACACAGAAGAGCAATCTAATAAGTAATTACAGATAGCCCACGTCATCTCTGGGAAGGCTCACAGTCTGATGATGAAGACGACATCACCAGGAATAATAGCCCAGAACACACTGCAGGGCTGCAACCTCACCCTGAGTCACCACAGCGCAATTCACCACAGCGCGTGTCTCTGTCGCTGCTGGGTTGGGCATGGGATTCTGCTGCTAAAATGACTGCCACTGTTGCCTCTGAAAACTAAACGTACCCACCTCCATAGGTGGGTGCCAGCCTCTCCACGCCCCTGGTTTATAACCCAAGGACAGGGTGGTGTACATCTTGTGGGTGAAGCACAAAGTCCCTTGCCCCTATCCTAGCAACAAGGGAGGCTGGGAAAGCAGCTGTCTGGCACCCATTGGCCATGGCAGAGACTAATGATGTGAGAAATTCTCCAAATGTAAGAAGAATTTATAAGGTAGAATGTCATTAAAAAGAATTACAAATCTCCTCTTGAAGTACCAAATATCTTTGAATACATGTTGCTTTTTCTGTCAAGTAAAGAAGACATTTTCTGTTCATTTAGTTGCTTTTACTCACAAAAATAGCGTTTTTCACACACACGTAATTATATTCACTTATGCACTATGTATACGAAGTAGATCACTGGAAGCATCATAAATCAGGATATATTAATATTAACAAGAATAATAACTAATATGCACCTAGAGCTATGCTATCATTGATATCATATAATAGTAGATACCATTATATAGTTAAAAAGAGGTAGAAGATGTTGCTATGGATAATCTCACTTGAAGGTGAGGGATGATAGTAATTAAGCAAAGCTACTAGTTCAAATTTAATCTTGCATGAGTTCAGTGAGCTAAATTTGTACCTCAAAATTGCACATGCAAGTTCTAAGCCCCTACCTGCGTATGTAAACTTGTTTGGAAAGAGAGTATTTACAAGTGTAATTTAAGTTAAGGATCTTGGGATGAGATCATCCTGCATTTAGGGTGATCCTTAAATCCAAAGGCTGGTTTACTTATAGAAGAACGGAGACAGATTCGACAAATACAGGGAAGAAGTCCAGGTGAGATGGGGGCCAAGACTGAAGTCCAGCTGCCGTAAGCCAAGAAATGCCAAGAGCTACCAGAAGCTGAGATAGCCAAGGGTTCTCCCTTAGACTCTTCGGAGGGAGTGTGGCTACGCTAACACCTTGATTTCAAGCTCCTGACCTCTGGAACCATGACAGAATGAATTTTTGTTATTTCAAGCCACCAAGTTTGTGTTTGTTTGTTGCAGCAGACCTAAGAAGTTAATACAATGGATTAAAACAGGATGGCGTTTCCCCAAAGGTTTTCCTACTGGCCTTTGGATATAAGGAAGTAAACTTTCTTACTGGCTTTTCACATGAACAGATGATTGATAATTTAGGTTGCTCAGTATATGCTTATAATTTGAGTTATTCTAGCAAGCTTATCATTTTGTACTTCTATTTTACACAAATCTTTAAAAGTTTTGTGTAGCTTTATGATAATAAGTACCCAACATGTTTTTTAATAAACAAACTGATCATTTTAAAATGTAGATGGTTACTGATATTTTAGAATTTAAAAATTCTTGGATAATCAGAAAAGAAATAAGAACAATAAGAATGGAAAAATGAGAAAGCTTAAACAATGAAACACTATCAATACATTTATGTCTATGAATAGTCATGTAATAAATTTTTATAAATTTATAAAGTTTTTTTTTAAGTTTGCAACGTAGGCGTTGAATATAAATCATGAGTTTGAATTCACTCGGCAATTGCACATATAGCAAACAACAACAACAACAAAAATAAGGATGAGAAAGAGTAAAAGAAAATGAAAAGCAAATCTACAATCATGATGGCATAGCAACTGTTTTAACATTTTGACCTTCAAATACAGTAACATTAAAGTTACATTCACTCTGTTGGTTGGGTAGTATTTTGCACGTTGGATTAGGAGAGACCAAAGATTGAAAAGCACTTAGGATGAATACATTCATTCAGTTGTGTAAAATGCTATCCTGAGTAGGGATATAGAAAAACTGAAGGGATTAGAACAAAACAAAGATATAGTGTAAGGAAAGTACCGGAAGGACATGAAAATTAGACAACGGAATAAGAAAAGAAAATGATGCAAGACTAATACATTCCCAGCTTGGCTGAACGGAAGAATGACAAGGTGATTGGCAGAAATGGTAATATAAAGAAACTGACAAAGACTATTTGAACCCTTTACTAAATGACTTTCTCTGACAGAACCTACTAAGGAATAGCAAAGCATTTAACAGTTTAAATGTCTTTCCCCCTGACCTTTTTTCCACTGCGCCACCAGGGAAGCCCCTCCCCCTGACCTTTTGAGAGCATTCCTAAAAGGAGTCGGGAACACCGGCTCTCACTCAAACTGACGACACAGGTGTCTGGAAAAGGTGGCGTGTGAAGTATTTGCAGTCAGCGTCCCTGCCAGCTCCTCCTAAGAAGACCCGTCTCCTTTTGTCTTAGGAGGTGTAATGAATCTCTTGCAGAGCACAAGGGGTTGCCCCTTCTTATCTGGGGCTTTTATTTCAAAAGCCTGTAACTGGTGAAGACTGGAAGATTTGAAAATTCCTATTATGTGACAACAATTTTCTCCTTGCCTCCCACGTGGTATTTTTCACTGCCAAGATAAAATCCTTCAAGCTGTGGTTTGAGAAGAGCAGCGTCTGGAGAGAAAGCAAGTGTTTCAGGACTGTGGGAGGGGGAGCGGCTGCAGGATTTTTATGGCTAAGGGAGAGTACATTGTTTTCAGAGTATCATGTCTGGGAGGTGAGAGGTAAGGCAGGAATAGCATGCCTGTTTGAGCTGCCGAGGGACAAAAAGGACATTAATGCGCCAACCCCAAGTAGTCTGCCGCCTACCATCAGCGGAGAGAAAATCCCATAATTTCTCTACCTCTTGGGAGGCAGAAGTTAGCTGAAAGTATTAGAGATGGTTAACCACATGAGATCTCAGAGTTGATGAATTCTTGCTAATTCAAGAGGCAGTTTTGATTTTATTTTCTCTCAAAAGTATTTCTTTCACCATAGAGTGTACTTACTTCTCTGAGCTCTTATGGTGTCACGTACATTATATTATAGCGACTATGTATTATTTACCTTATTAAAATGTAAAGCTCTGAGAAGTAGAGTTTCAGTTCCTCAGCAAAATAGTCCTAATATATGGAATCTGCCAGACAGTCAATACAGATTATGGTGTTGTAGTGCCTAAAGTAGTGATTATTCATTTCTGAGGTAAACCAGCGATGACGTTTTCCTTTGGGCCTCAGTCCACCCATACTACAATCCTTCGGAATTTATTCATATTTTGAACTACGCTTTGCATTCAGTTTTCATTGCTAGGTTTTTATTAACACAAAGAGAATCTTTTACAATAGTCTTCTAACTGTTTTCCTTATTTCTCTTTTCTGTCTCAATATTTGCTTACCCTTATACGTAAAAAATTCCCCAAATTATACTAGTCTTAAATTTCTCCATGTTAAATACATCAGTATTCTCTCAATCACAGTCTGGTATTAAAAACCCTCTGAGATTTGTGCCAGCAAACCTGCTTTACGTCATTGCTCTATTGTTGCCTTGACAATCCATTACTGAAAAACAAGGTTCCCTTTAGAAACTACAGTAATCCCCCCATATCCTCTGGGGATACGTCCCAAGACCCCCAGTGGATGACTGAAACCATGGATCTTACCAAACTGTTTTTTATACTATTTTTTCCTGTACACATATACCTATGATAAAGTTTAATTTATAAATTAGCTGCGGTAAAAGAGTAACAGCCATAAGTAATAATTAAATAGAACAATGATAACAATATACTGTAATAGTGGTTACGTGAATGTGGTGTGGTCTCTCTCTCTCCAAATACTTTATCGTACAAATTTAATGCCTTTTCAATCTTAACTGAGCACTTATCACACTACCGCTATAGCTTTTGCAGTTTCAGGTGTGACAACAAAACTAGCAAGAATCTTTTTTTTCCCTCTTCACAATTTCATGTGAATGAAGAAGGTTGATTCTTACTGTAGCTCTTAGCAACCTCAAAATACAATTTTTTTCTTTCCTTATTAAGTGGAGAACTTTGACCTTTTCACCTTTCAGCTTCTCTTTGGCATATCCAAATCGCCAGCGTCACTTTTCTTGAACTTTGGGGCCACTGTTAAGTAAAATAAGGGTCACTTGAACACAAGCACTGAGATACTGTGACAGGTGGTCTGATAACCAAGGCAGCTACTAAGTGACTAATGGGAGGGGTTCGCTGGATAAAGGGATGACTCACTTCCTGGATGGAACCAAAAGAAACAGCAGGAGAATTCATCACCATACTCAGAATGGTGTGCTATTTAAAACTGACAAATTGTTTATTTCTGGAGTTTTCCATGTCATATTTTCAGACCGTGGTTGACCACAGGTAATGAAGCCACAGAAAGTGAAACCGTGGGTAAGTGTGGACTACTGTACACTATCACTATCTTTCTCTCCTTCTAAGAACACTTCCTCTCTCATGTCCATTCTTTAAGATTTGTGCACTTTATATATCACTCATGCATCACTTCCTAAATGCTCTCAACCTCAGCAGAATTGACAATTTGGGGCTACATAATTCGATGTGGGAAGGGGCTGTCTTGGCCTTGTAGCATGTTTTACAGCACCCTTGGCCTCTACCCATGAGATATCAGTAGCTTCTCCACACCCAAGTGGTGAAGACGAAAATTATTTCCAGATTTTGCTAAGAGTTCTCTGGGGGATCAAGTTGTCCCTGGTGGGAGTCATTGCTCCAAACAGCAATAATCTTTTGAAATTAAAAAGAAAAGTTCATTACATTTGTATAGCTCTGAACATTTTCCAAGGCATTTTTTATTATACATACAAGTTATAATAATGGAAGGTATTACTTATTATATAGATAGTCTCCTTTATCCCCTAACACTGTATCACATATTATTAGGTCCTTACAGATGAGAGACTCAAGGACATAAAATTTAGTAGATGGCTAGTCTTGCGCTCTATCATTCAATGGCGTATAGTGTCTAAATAAATCACTTCTGACTAAATCACAATCTTCTTTATGAGATACCCTGTTATTAAACTCTTGAATTACAATTTTTCTCTTGGTGGTTATTGTTTCCTTCTTTAAATAGATGGTAAGAATTTGAAGGAACTATTCATGACATAGAAACTATTGGATATCTCAGCAGAAATGTTATCTACCCATTCACTTAATATTAAAGAAGGAAATGGTTTTCTATCAATATCTAGCACAGTCCTTCACATATACTAACTGCTCAGTCACCATTTAATGAAATATTTAAAGAGTACTAATAAGCATCCTTAAGGACATACGTGAATTTAAAAAAACATTGTTCTTTTTCAGCAGCTGCTTTTCAGTCTTTCTCTTGGAGAACATATTCCTCTGCTTCCTTGCTCTTATGTCTTCTTTATCATGCTATGGATTAAAGGATTCATTCAGAACCCTCTGTTAAAACGTCTCATACACTTCTGCTTACACTGAGTTTCCATGTTTCACAAAACTCTATTTTTATCTGAATTTCATCAAAACGTTAATTTCCCTGGAATAGCTAAGTTTAGAAAGTTGAAAGGAGTACGTGATCAGATACTGTGATGAGGTTACTGCTGAGTTAATTGTTTAATGGTTTTAGGAGTATTTGAGATGTGAAAGAGAACCTATTTTTCAACCAAGGCAAGAAATTGCGTTTCCTAAATTTCTTCCAGGTAGCTTTAGAAAAAAATATTTTACAAGGAAAATCAGATTACATAAAAAGGAAAAAATGTTACTCAACTGAAAGATTTAGAGTTAGAATCATTGAAAAAGAGCAGATAAAAGGAATGAGGTCCGATTCTAAGAGAGAAATGAATTAGTGACAAGGATGATTTTGAAATTTAACACAGAGTGACCATGAGAATGATAGTACTAGATAGTATATGTTTGTAAAAGTTAATTTACTTTGAAATGGACACAGTCAAATTAATTAATTTTTGTGTGTGTGTGTGTGGTACGCGGGCCTCTCACTGCCGTGGCCTCTCCCATTGCGGAGCACAGGCTCCGGACGCGCAGGCTCAGCGGCCATGGCTCAGGGGCCCAGCTGCTCCGCGGCACGTGGGATCTTCCCGGACCGGGGCACGAACCCGCGTCCCCTGCATCGGCAGGCGGACTCGCAACCACTGCGCCACCAGGGAAGCCCAAATTAATTTTTAAACAGCATCAAGATTACTTTATATCTAACAGCTGGATGCATGTGAGTAGTAGAGAGACACAGAGTCCCCAAATGCATGATTCTTTCAAAACCTCTAGTACATGATATAAATATAATAAAATGTGAGAGCAGGGGAAATAAAAATGGAAAAAATAATTATTTCCCATTGTTTAAAGCGTTTCACTTCCACGAGAAGGAAAAAAGAATTAAATGAACTAAATTATGGCTATGGGAATTCATTAGGAACAACTGAAAATTATAAGTTAAAAAGCCTATTTCTATCAAAAATGTTTCTGAATCTATTCAGTTTCTGACAGAGGAGGACTTGAATTATTCTGTTGCGTCACTCGTAGGGACCAGAGTATATCCCAGGATGACTGACTGCAGCTGGATTTGAGAGCAATTCTCATTTTCCCTGTTTCAGACTCCACGCTAAATCTAGGAAACAGACACAATAGTTTGTAACAGAATATTCACCAACATAGACTGACTTAGAGTTTGATGAGAGATCGAGATTTATTCAATTTTCGTCTTACTGAAGAAAATGTTCTTGAGTATGTCATCTGTAGAAAATTAACCTATGGTGATTGCGCTGAAATATTTTGAAGATTCCGTGGCCATTTTTTTTTTTAACATCCAAAGATAGACACGAAGAATTGTCTGAATGAATAAGTGAAACGATGGACTTATAGGGATTATGTTAGTTAACTGAGGGTGAGGAAACAGTCATGGAATCATCTTGAGTAGGTCAGACATTTGAAAAAGTCATGGCATGACTAGGAGAACTTAGGTTCTCCCACAGTGGATTTCTTGATATTATATTCTACATTCTAAACGTTGAACTATTTTTTTTTCCTGGAAGTAAACTAAAAGGGACATAATCCTGGCCACGTGGGTAATGTTTCTTAATCTGTCCAAAGTATTTAGTACTAAATATACTATAGCATTGCCATGTATATTTATGGGGGGGAAATTTCAAATACTCGAAGAAACTGACCCATATTTTTGATACCCCAATGGCTAGGATATGGTAAAACACTCATTTTTTTTAGTGATAATGATGAAAAATGCATGTGCCAAGCTTTCTTATCATTGAGGTCATTTCCCAAAAGCACTGTTGCTTAACTCATTTAAATTTGACTAAACACTAAAGAATAAGTCACACCAAATAATCCTTCACTAATGAATTGACTAAGAGGGGTGATTGTCTTTTAACAATTTTTCTTTTTTTTTTTAACAATTTTAATTTCTATAATTCTATGATTTCAACTAGTGTATCAAAACCCTCAAAGGCCATGCAGTGATCAATACAAATTAACAATAATGAAAATGGACCATTTTCTCGGTTATGTATTTAAGAAGGAAACTTTCTAATGTGATTGTACTAAGGATATGTAAGATTATTGAGTGTAGCCAATTCCTCCCCTCCTTATGACCAAGGTTTTAACAGCACTTTATTTCCCTACTCCTACATATAACATTTTAAATTGGTTTTCTGGGTGATGCCCAGAAATTCTGAGTACTTTAAAGAGGTTATTCAAGAGTCTTATAAAGAGGTTATATCTATAGCTCTTGAAGCTAACAGTTTGTAATTTTAAGGTCAAAATTGTATGCATTTTAAAGCATACAGTCCTCATTTGCAAAGCAGGGCTCATGATGAGAACAGGAAGACAATTTTGTTCTATCTGCATATGTCAAGAACGAATATTGCCTTGATCTAAATATTTGGAGATTCAAATAGACGACTTTAATTTATAATGCATATCTTATAAGCCTGCTCTAGTTTGCTTAGATGGTTACTTATAAATTAAAACAAACAAGAAGTAGCAGAAAATAAACAAATGGCCTGACAGTATGTGTAACGAAACTTTGGTGAGTACTTTCTTCCCTAAAACTTATGTGCTGAGAGAACCTTGTAACAATACCCAACCAAATAGTTTAATGATGTTTCAGTGTATTTTCTAGAAAATGTTTCACAAGTTTAATCAAGCAAATGTTTAAAAAAGTATGTTCTGAGTTTATAGAATATATTTATACTCACGAACTCTGAGGATAAGAAGAGCATTCTGGGGCTTCCCTGGTGGCACAGAGGTTGCGAGTCCGCCTGCCGATGCAGGGGAACCGGGTTCGCGCCCCGGTCCGGGAGGATCCCACGTGCCGCGGAGCGGCTGGGCCCGTGAGCCATGGCCACTGAGCCTGCGCGTCCGGAGCCTGTGCTCCGCAACGGGAGAGGCCACAACAGTGAGAGGCCCGCGTACCGCAAAAAATAAAAAAAGAATGAGCAGAGTGGCTAGAAATTGGGATGTGCTTAATACATATTTATAAAATAAATGAAGAAATTACTAAGAAGGATTAAATATATAAATATGAATAAAAAAGCATATATTTATATATGCATATATCATAGTGAATTTCTTTGATACATTACTATATGTAAATGTATTTACTATACATTATATCTATAGACAAGAATATATTCTATAAAAATTCCTCATTGCTATAACATCTTAATAAATGGTCATTTCAAAATCAGTTTATAATATGGTATAGCAAACGGATTTGGACATAGCCTCTAGTTAAAACAATGGTTTATAACTCATCTCAACCATCTACTAGCTGTATTCCCCAGTTAAGTTACTCAGACTATCTTAAGATTCAGCTTCCTTATTTATCAGAGAGGAATAATGAAATTCTCTACCTTCCTGTATTCTTGTACAGATTCACTCACAAGTCGAGTATATGAAAAACTAATATCGCACTGACAAGCACAGTGGAAGTCCACAAATGCCGGCATTGTTATCACTGCGTTATTATTTAATTTAACTCTAAATTTTGTGGTGTTTTTTCTTTTTTCTGAACGTGACAGAAATACGAAGGTATCAGAAAATGATCATGGGATTAAGGGGCCAATTATGGCTGCGTGAGAGGCGAGTCAGCGCCTGGCCGAGCCACACCCAGGCAGGCAGGTTTCAGGGACACCCGTGAGGGGCTTTGACGCCGTCCTGCCTCCCCTTCACCAACAGTAATAATAATACCCATAATATGACATTATATAAGGTCATATCAATCTACTTGTTTACTATCTCATTAAAATAAATAGCTTTAAACCCAGCAATACTTAATGAATGGTGGTAATCACAGATAAATGTTTCAAACACTTTGAAAAAAAATGCTTATTTTGTTTTAATTTGATAAGAGTTAAATATATCCTGCAATCATTTTGAAAGACTTCACATAGATGAAAGAATTCTTAGATTTCCTTAGAGGAATACATATTAGTGAATTATTTTAGGATCAGATAGTTACAGAATTTTTTGCTTTCCCCAAAGCATAAATACGTATTTTTAATATATGTTCCTTCTAAAGTGATCAATTTTCTTTTTGCTACTTTGCTAATTAGAGATTTGTAGCCTCTTATATGAAGAGCAATAATCCTCTACTCCAATAACAGGTTAGTTCTCCAAACCTAGGTGGAAAGACCTAAAATGAGGGTGTTTATGACTTTGGGTGAATTCTTAATGCATAGGAATCAGTTGCAAACTAAGTTTAATGAACTCGATTCCAAAACCCACTATTGGTTTTTATGAATGACCTGTACTTTGTTACTACTCTGAAAGTCAGGGTTGGTATAAATGGTCTTTTAATATATTCTTTAATAATTTTCAGTTGGTAAAAAGGATATAACCTGTTAAACTTCTTTTAAAAGTTGGCTTTTAAAGACTTGGTAACATAATGGTATGAGTTAGTTACATGCTTGCATCTAAAACTGGACCAAGTAATGAACGTGTATTAGAAATAATGGGGTCCCCAGTAACCATAATTATTTAAATATTTGTTAATATTTACTTGGAAAGAGACCAACAATGCAGAAGGGAAGGGTAGAGTAGGACCACTGGGGTCAGTATGCTCTTAATATGTTGTCCCTAGAAATTCGCCTTTGGCCCTAAACTTTCATATCCCCCTTGACCACAATAAAACCTAGCTCTTTGCTAGAGACATTATTCAGAAGACTCTTCCATATGCCTCAGACAGATAAGTAAAGCATGCCTCACCTTTTATTCGTTGTACAGAGGAATTTAAGCAAGAGTACAAGGAAGAAGAAAATAAAAGCTTGTAACATTGCCTGGCACAGAGCAAGCAGACGTGAGATGTGTCGAGATAAATTCAATTTTCTACATTTTCAGTAATATTTAGAATCCCAGAGAAACAGTATCATTTGTAGGTTGGCATACAAGGAACCTGCCTAACTAACCCACAATCTCATCCTTCTCTACCTGGATCTTTTCACAAAGAAGCAAGAGATTAGATTTATTCTATATGCAGGTGACACTAGTTATGGTTATAAATTGGAAGTGATGGTGAAAATTCTGTTAAGTAATCTCAGCTAATTTTACAGAAAAGGTATTTTCCCCACTTTAAATTTACAAATGTTAAACAAATTGTCCAGATTCACATACTTATTTATTAGTATGGAAATGGGATTAAAACCCAAGTATGTCTGAATCCATAGCCCATTCTCTTAAAGAAGATAGTCTACTGATTCCGAATAGCTTTAAGAAATAGCAGCTATTGTCATCTAAATCTTGCCAGAAAGAAAGCCCTCAGATAAACTATTCAGAATAAATACCATTTCTCAAAATTTAGAACTGATTTATAGCTAAAACCCCTACAGAGCAAGCTACCATATTCAGTTAACTAAATATGCACTCTTTTTCCCCAACTCAACTTCTGTTGAAAAGTTCACCAGAAATTATGTTGCTTAATGCTGGATGTTCTATGGGTATACTCTTTTTATGTGACTGAAATATTTTCTGTAACTTGTTTTAAAATTATCTAAACACTTCAGCTGTGATCTAGTACCTAGATTTGACCATTCAAACTTGAAATAATGTACATCCTATATTATTTGCTGAGGAAAACCTTGAACCCGATTACAAGTGTTCTTATATGATTATGATTCGTTATTATTAGAGTATTTACTAAATTCTTATGTGCCTGGGACTCTGCTAGATTCTGAATAGATGTGGGCAAATAAAGTACTTTTATTCTCCATAGAAAGCTTATATAGGAGACAGGAGGCAATGATACATGAATAACACATAAAAATGAATAATAATTATAAAAAGTAATATGAAGAAAATTTTAAAATATCAGTAATTTAGAATCATAATGTAGAGGAACCAACTCATAAAGGAGGCCAGGTGACGGAAACACGAGATAGTTACATTTCGGCCACCACTGAAAGATGAGAAGAAGCCATTATGTCAAGAAGCATAGGAAGAGCATCCCAGGTAGAAGTAACAGGCTTTGGAATATCCTGAGGTGGGAAAACCTTCCAGCAAATGAAAGAAGTTCAGTGTGACTATAGTAGGCTGGACAAAAAGACATATCCCAAGGCTAGATAATGGCCAGATCTGTGGGGCTTTATATTTAGATAAGAGCTATAAGTGTATTCATTTGACACATTGTTAGAACAGCTGTTGAGAACCAGGCAGTCTTAGAACTGAGAGAAAATATGTAAAATTGACATGGCCTTGCTCTTGTGAGCTTGATGCAATGGGAAAGTTACATATCAACTAAGTAATCATACAGTCACTATAAATGGCCATGTCAGAATTTCTCTGAAAGACCGATGTTTGGTGCTATAAGAGCTGGGCGAGAGATTTGCCAAGTGGGAGAGATCACGAAGGCTCCTTAGAAGAGGTGAAGCTTCAGAGCTACAGGATAAGTAGTGAACAGAAAAAGGGAATATTGTGAAACACAAGCTCTAGTATAAGTGACACGGTGAATAATATTTGGGAGAAAGCTACTTCTTTTAATGTGTGTGGAGAATAATTAGAGCAGGACCAAGAACTGATGTGGGTGATAAATTCTTGAACTCTTACCAGAGCCCAGGTGAAAAGGAACAATGACCATAATGAGGGTGCTGGCAATGCAGTACGAAGAAATGGATAATTCTGAGGTATACCGAGCAGGTAAAAAGCCTGACTTACTGATTCATGTGGAATGTAAACAAGAGATGACAAGCTATAAAGAAATCTTCTCATGAAAGGAATAATACATCTGTTGCTACTGGGAATCTCAGAAGCCAAAGCCTCAAAATTGGTGGCCGCGGCTCAGGCACTTACAAGCTGCTAGAGCTCGCCTCACCTAACTCAAGACTCTCGGGCTCGGATGGATTGGTCATGGAACGAGTTAGATTGACACTAAGTTACCCGCCAACCTCAAGAAAACTTCCGTGCAAGGAGGTACACTATAAAACACCACAAAATCGCCAACACAGAGGCACAGCCCTCTCAGGTATTAATTTGGTTCTGAGAAATCTAAGGCTTATCTAAAGAAATGAGATCCTCTATTTTCAAGGAATTGAGCACACCATGTTCAAGAATAACTGGATTTCATATCTAAGAACTGTGGCCCAGGAAGCTGTAGTTATTTATAAAAATGGCCAAATTTTATTCAGATAACCTAGAATTACAATGGCCATTATGGGGAGAGTTCCAACTAGACAAAATGCAGAAGCATCTAAAAGCTTTCAAAATCCCAAAATAGCTTTATTGAAAGATTCATGAACAGGTAATGAAAAATTAAAGACATAAGAGGAAGCTAGAACAAGACTGTGACACTGAGCTTCCCTGGTGGCGCAGTGGTTGAGAATCCTCCTGCCAATGCAGGGGACACGGGTTCGTGCCCTGGTCCTGGAAGATCCCACATGCCGCGGAGCAACTAAGCCCATGAGCCACAACTACTGAGCCCGCGCACCTAGAGCCCGTGCTCTGCGACAAGAGAAGCCACCACAGTGAAAAGCCCAAGCACCGCAACAAAGAGCATCCCCAGCTCGCCACAACTAGAGAAAGCCCACACGCAGCAACAAAGACCCAACGTGGCCAAAAGGAAAAAGAAAAAGAAAAAGACCGTGATACTGACGTAGCCCCCACCACTCCCCTTTATCCTCCTTTACCCTAGTACTCAGTCTACTAATCCTCTATCTCAATTGCTTTTCCACTCTAAATAGAACACAAGACTGTTCAACAAAAGTCCACTAAGTTAGTGGCTTTACATATGCCTCCATATCCACCCTCATAGGAGGGCCCCCCTATGGGCTCCTCCCAGGCTTGACAGGACTCCAAGGGATTCTCCAGTAAAGTGCCACCAGTTATTCCCTTAAAGGGTCAAGGGAAAATTAAAATTAAAATTAATGAAAAATCTTGCCAAATTCTGATAGATACTGGAGCTACACTCTCTGCTTTAAGCCCCATTTACTAAGGACCCTGCAGATGGGATCCTGGGAAAACTGGCGGAAGCCAGCCAAGAGTGAGAATTCTTACCCAAGTCAGCTCTCCTGGGTCTCTGTCTGTAGTGCTCGGTCAAAAGGGTAAAATGAAATTCCACGTTGTCCCTTTCTTTACAAATTCTGGCCCAGTAGTTATTGATCCTTTCTCTCCCAGGATAGACAGCTATTTGCTTTCTTGTTTGTTTTGTTTTGTGTCCTGAAAACTCAGCTTGGCAGCCATGAGGTCGAGGGCCTCAAAATTATAGCCGGATCGAAATGAGGGTCTCACTTCAGTTGCATGTAGCTCGGGTCCTGTGACCGCTGCCACCTCTCTGAGGAATCGTCTGAGTCTTTCTTTCTTTTGGTTGTCTTTGAAAGAGGCCATGGATCTTGGCATGGTAGTATCTTTTACACCTTCTTTGAGGACGACTCCTCTTGTATCCAAGGGGTTTTTAAGTACTGCCAGGCATACTTACCGTTTGTCGCAGCTGAAACCTGACAAGATACTTAGCAGGATTTTTTTTTTTAAGTAGCCCTGTGGTCATAAATTGGCCAAATTAGAAGCTGATACTCAGAGCCTGTTAGGAGCTTTCTTAGGCCTTCTCCTCAAAGCTAAATAAAACTATAAACCCAGAGGTAAAGAAAAACATTCCAAAGACAAATGACCCTACATTTAGAACGTGGGGATCTTTGGGTTTCATCTTAGTTGAAATCTTCTCCCTGATATAAAGAAGCAATTGAAGATAATCTACTTGGATGGGTGTGTCAGTGCCTTGACAGCATTCAGGTTGCAACCTAATTCTTTGAAGAATTAAAAACAACTGTTCTGTAAATTGAGGCCAACTCTTAGAAGGAAAAAGTAGGGGAAAGGCTATTTGGAAACCAGACAAAAAAAGGTTGCTTGATCACCTAGATTGTCTTCTCTCATCATTTTTTAACAGTGGTGAGGGTAAATATTTGAAGAAAGTAGCCAACGGACACCTCAAATGGCAAAACTGAGGGTGAAGTGAATTGAATATTCATTTTAACAAACAATTAAGGGCAGAAATCTACATATTTACCCTAATTTGGAAAGAGAAGACCTTAAATAACCAGCTTAATTGCTGGTACCCACTCTCCATTCCAAATTCCAGGTGATGTCCAGGGAGGGTGGGCTCTGTCCTTTCCCCTCTTCTGTTTGATTTATTACTTTACCAGCCCCCTAGGTGGCAGCAATAAATAATTCCAAAATTAGACCTTGGCATTGGCCTCACTTTTTCTGTTGTTCCATAATAATTTCTGGGTTTACATATTAATACCATGGTACAGTTAGCACAGTTATTTAAGATAACTCATGAGTAAAAGTAGCACTCTTTTTTTTTCCTTGAAGATTTCTAGGGACAGATATATGGATTGAATGATTCCTGGTATGAGTATTCCTCCAGATACTCGAAGGATCCTTACTGAGCTAAGTGCATTCATCTGACAGGGCATCATCTCAGCCATGTTCATGCAGTCTCTTCCCCTCATCGCCAAGTAACTGCTTTGCTGTGATTACCCATCACTGGAGAACACAGAAGTCTATAACATTTCTTACCCTAAAATACCTTCATTCACAGTAGAGAGTGAGACTTTTATCCGTTTCCAGTTCCACCCAAATACAAGTCTTGGAGGTTTCCCTTTCTAATTACCACTGACCTGCTGGTGTCAAAAAACACCGAAACCACAAAAATGCCACACGCTGACCAACTCCTCCCCTCCACCCCCAGGAATCCACTCTCAGAGAATATCAAAGGTGAGTTATAAAAGCGGTTGACAGGGGTCCACCACCTCTTAGTTACAAATACAGTTGAAACAGCTTTTTTGAGAAATTCTTATAGTCTCTGCAATGATATTGACTTTTCTTTCTGTGATGCTGGTCCCAGCTGGTCCTTGGATCTACAGTGACAACTCATTTACCTCCTAAGTGGTTCTACCAGGGCTTCTCTTTCCCTGCTGACCAGCCTCCCTAACCTTCCACCTTCTTCAAGTTCAAGTATTATCTCCACCCTGCTCCCCTCTCTAACCTCAGTGGTCATGGCACAAAGGATCATTTGACTTCTATTCTTTTTGGTTATGCAATAATCTACTACTTAGGGCTTCCTTTTTGATTTTACAAATTCAATTTGGAAGACATATAAAACAAAAAAGGAACACCAGCTACTCTTTTCTCTATGCTTTCTCCAAAAGAAACCTGGTTCTCCTCAATACAGTGAGATGTATCAAACTGGCTAGGAAAAAATCCAGGTACTAATAAGAGTAATAGGGATGGTCACAAATGTTACCATTTAGACTTATTGCTGCATAAAATATTATTCATTCACCAATTACTCTAGCTCTCAGTATGAGGACACATGGAACACATACTGCTTGGACCTAACACCCAGGGTCAGGAACTTAATGCTACTTTTGAGTTTTTAATGCACTGAAGCAACACCATTAGGCTATCAGAAACATCAGGGTAAAACGTACGGCCCATCCGTAGCAGTAGGAAGGCAGAAATGACATTCGCAAGAGGAATGTTTAATATATGCTATAAAATAAGAACCCTGGAGGGGGTGACTGGCTCCATTGATTGATCTGAGGCTCACTTTACAATATGAAGTGACTTTATATTGTTCTGTTCTAGTTCCTAGTCTCCATATCCAGAGGAAGTAAACAATTCCACTCAAGAGTCAAATATAATATCTTCATATAATTACATTAATGACTGTCCGGTGATTCATTCTGCAAACATACCAAGAATTAACAACTGCTTTTGAACTTTCAACCCGATTCCATGTTGTAATTCTTAATTACATAGACATCTTTTAAGCTTTATTCTGAAACAATGTTTATATTCATATAATATCCACATATCATAATACAATAACATAACATAATATTATGTTCATTTACATTCTTATTACTTTCTTAAAATATAAGAATATTATCAATCCTAACCCCTCTTTAAACAGAATGAACTGCATTTTTATTTAAAGGTAGAAATATCTGGTGTTTCAATGCGGGCTTAGTAGACTCAAAAGGATATTTAGGTGCTGCCCATCATCTAATCAGAGGTTTCTAATCTTCGAATCTCACAGTTAACTTCTAGAAAACGAAATGACTTCTGAATAGGTTTGAAATTTCAAAGACTTCAAGAACACAGGAGCCCAATAAAGATCTACCAGTGGGTCAAAAGGAAGCTTATCATGATTAAAATATCATTTTAAGTTACCGTAGGAGAGATTAAACCACACTTATGATTATAGTATTAGAACCTTTTAAAGATAATGAAAAAGAAAACAAAACCTTTTAAAAAAAGTTTAATATATTATTAGAAGTGGAATTATTTCATATGAATGAAACATTTAAATGCTCTTATTAAATAACATTTTATAAACCAAAGAAGTAAAGGATCAGCAGGAGAGTATCAGAATACAGTTGTGTTAACAATAACAATAAAACTGAAATAATAAATTAAAATACAATATAGCAAAGTAATTTCTTTACATCTGCTATATTAACAGTTAATACCTATTATCTATGGTGTCATCTGCTAATTATTCTATAACTTATTCTTTTCTTAACTGAGCTGTGTTGTGGAATCCAGAGGAAACAAAAGCCAATTATATTTCTCTCAGAAAGTTTCAAAGTTCTAAACAGAAGGTTCTTCTACTTGGCTTCTACGTGAACCTAAGAATCCAACAAGGCAACCTGAACAGAAGAAAGAGGAGTCAAATTCTCAGTCATTTTCCTGCGGGAGTCAGAACAACAAGCAATGTAGAACAAAAATAAATGGAATTAGAGGCCCTGATTTTATACCTGTAAGTTATTTACCCATAAACAATATGTAACTGAATGCTAGTCGTCTTTTTTTTCAGTCTCCCTCACCTATTTCCTCCCTCCCCCAAAGCCCTCCCCTCTGGCAACCACCTATTGGTTCTCTGTATCTATGACTTTGTTTCTGTTTTGTTATGTTTGTTCATTTGTTTTGGTTTTTAGATTCCACATATAAGTGAAACCGTACAGTAGTTATCTTTCTCTGAGTGACTTATTTCACTAAGCATGATACCCTCCAGGTCCATCCATGTTGTTACAAATGGCAGAATTTCATTACTTTTTATGACTGAGTACTATTCCATTATATATATATATATATATATATATATATATGTATGTATACCACATCTTCTTTATCCATGCGATGGACACTGGAATACTAGTTGTGTTTTAAACACTATACTTACTTCTGCTATAGACAGAATGAGCAAGTAGGCGCTTAAGTGGAGTACATGTTCTGTAACATAGATGACAGGTGTCAGACTGCAAAGTTCTGATTTTAAGAGAAAAAGACCCTTGATATAGCCAATCCTCATTATTCATGGATTCCATATTTGTGAAATTCACTTACTCTCTAAAATTTGCCTCTGTTCCCCAAATCAGTATTTTGGGCACTTTCATAGTCATTTGTGGGTCTATACAGAGTGGAAAAAAAAAATTGAGTCAGCCAGCATGCATTCTGCCGGCTGAGATCAAACAAGGTGAAGCTTTGCATTCTTGTTTCAGCTTTCCTACTGGAAACAAGTAATCTTTTCATGGTCTATTGAGTGCTACATTTTTCATATTCATGTGCTTTTTATTGATGATTTCACTCTTTAAAAAAGCCCCCAAGCATCATGCTGAAGTGCTGTCTAGTGTTCCTGAGCACAAGATAGCCCTGACGTGCCTTATAGAGATAATACATTTGTTAGATAAGCCTTGTTTGGGAATGAATCATAGGGCTGTTTGCCATGAGTTTAATATTAATGAATTAACAGTAATATTAAATTAGGTGTCTTTAAACTCGAACACAAATAAAACAATGCTATATATTGATCAGTTGATGGAAAATGTAGCAACCAGAAGCTTACAGGAACCTAACCTTGTATTTCCCCTAAAAGCAGTGGTTCAGTATTTACTGATTCAGTGTTTGCAGCAACTTTATAGAACATAAGTTCCATGAATAACAAGAATCAACTGCACATGGGTGTATTCGTTTGCTAGGGATGCCGTAACAAAATGACACAGACTGGGTGGCTTAAAAACAGAAATTAATTTTTTCACAATCAAAAAGTCCAAGATCAAGATGTCAGCAGGTTTGGTTTCTCCTGAGACCCATCTGCTTGGCTTACAGATGGCTGCCCTCTTGTGTCCTCACATGGGCTTGAGTCTGTATGCATCATCCTTGGTGTCTCTTTGGGTGTCCAAATTTCCTCTTCTTATAAGGACACCAGTAGACTAGATTAGGATCCTCCCTAATGGCATCATTTTAGCTTAATCACTTCTTTTAAAGGCCCTTTCTCCAAATACAGTCACATTCTAAGGTATTGGGGGTTAGGGCTTCAATATATGGATATTATAGGGGACACAATTTAACCCATAACATTGGGTATCCAGCATAAGGCAATTATACACATAGTTTTCTTTTTTTTCTGTTTGAGAACGTTCTGGTGATATTTTCTTACAGATATATTATTATTTCAAAGGAATTATTTTATTAAAAATTCTAATTCTTGACTGCATGTCTATAAGTGTCTGAATTCCCACATCCTGAGAATAGAGCTCTAGGATAAGAATTCTCATATTTATTTATGTTTTATGGACAAAATTGAAATTAGAATATTTAAGCTATAGTTTTGTTTCTAAGTCTTTTGCATAATTTCTCCTTTAGTAAACTTTTATATATTCAAGACCAGGGTATGGGCATTAAAGACAATGTTCAAATAAATAACATTGTTATCTTTTGATAACAAGTCTTTGATCCTTGATTTCTTCCATCAAATTTCTAGGCTCTCAGCCCACAAAACTCTTTAGTAGACTGGCTCACAGATCTTAAATTAGCTTATACGTGCTATTGCAGGCATTTTGGCTTTCAAAATAGATTACAAATCCCTACGCAACCTCTTGAGCTTAACTTCAGGTCAACGTGGTACTCTTCAAAGAGTAGTTGAGTTTGACATCATTTCCTTCTAAATATTGTGGCCAATTACTCTTATAATTTTTAAGTTAATGGTTGGAATCTTGAACAGAGTGGACTTTATTTTTTTCTCAGAACCCCTAGGGTTACAATTATATTTGACTTGTATTTATAGGTTTTAAAATTGTGCCATATCTCAAGAAAGTCAGGTTAAAATTTCTCAAAATTTTAGAAGAGCAGAAGTTATACCATAGAATATTGAGCCATAGAAAGTCTTTCTCTACTAAGCTTATTCCCTGGATAATGCTCAAATACTTTGACTTTTTATTATTAAGAACCAAGTTCATGTTCCCTATTGTGTGCCAAAAGGATTTGCTATTTTAATCTTTGCATCAAATCTCAACCTAAGTCAACTTGATTCTGTAATTTTATCTTGGGACATAACATACAAATAGGATGAGCAACTATTATATGCCAGATATTCATTCCAAAGGAGCTCCTGGTCCATTCTGGTATTTTTTAACATGCTAGGTGTCCTATTGTGGGAATATAAAAGCCCTCACCAGGACATTTACTGTATTTGTACTCACTGAGAAAAGAGACAATGCCATTGATTAAATTTTCTCCTATTTAAAAAAACAAAACAAAACACATTTCATTGTCTTTGCATTTTTGATAACAACCTAAGACATTCTCTGGTAAACATTTAATATGTTTTAGCTTTTAATGCTTTTTAATTGTCCTTTAAAATTAATATTTTTAGACCATCTTATAGTGATTTATCTTGATTGTCTTTCTTTCTTAGTTGTAAAATAATTCCACTTATTCTATTCACTTTGGTTAAGTGTTATCTAATTTTCCATTACCTCAAATTTGTAATCAAGGAGATAAACTATGTATTTAATATAATATAATATAATAAAATCATTTGGTTTGGAAATGGGAAATGACCCCCTGTTCACTCTAAAACCTTTTGAAAATATATTAATTGCCAATGAATCAGATGCACACAACTCTTTGTAAAATTTAAATAATTTACATATATTTGTCCTTATAATATTGTGCCAAACTCACAATTTTCTTACACATAAGAAAGTAAAAAGTGTTATTGCATAATGAGCAAATATTAATTGATGCTTAGAAAAGCTTCTGCTGTATTCCTGCTTTATATTCCAAGTCCTTAATCTTTTCCTTTTCTTTTTGTAACATTTATAACAAGTATTTAACACTCTAAGGTTAAAAAAATTAATCTAATTGGTAATACTATAACCACATATATCGATGTAAACATGCAAAGAGGTTTCACATATATCAGTGAATTAACCCTCGAAATCCAGTGAAATCTATTCAATAAATCATAAAGTGGCTGAGAAAAGTTAGACTTTACTCCAAATCACATAATTTATTGTGTGGCATGGGAATTTTTACTGGAGTTTTCAGAGTAACAAGGAGATAGAGATATCTCACCAGTGTTTTATTTACATTTTAATCACCCCTTAGCCCAGTACAACCAATTGAGCAGGGTACAGATTTACTCTTTTTTTTTGATTCATCTCCTAGCAAGCAGGACATAAGTGCATTGCATAGCCTAGATTTTCTCAACGACAGGACCAGTTGTTTTCATACAGTCCTGGTATCAGTTCACCAACCAGATAACGCACTGTTCTCTAATTCAAATTCTAGTGCCCCAAACATTCTATATATTGTTAGAAAGTCCTTTCAGGGATCTGGTCATATGCATTAATGCTGTTTCACAAGACTCTTACAAAGACCTGGACTTTTGCTGTTAAAAATAGGCAGTACCGGCAGTAATTTAAGGGGGTTTTTGTTGACTTTTTAATGTTATTTTTTTAATCAATTTAACCTATCTTTCTCCATTTAACAATTAGTGCCAACTATTGTTTAACTAAACTAATCAATGAAAAACTGTTTCCACTGAGATAAACTACCTCTTTACAGTAGATTTTATCCCTGATATAAAAGTCAATATTTCACATATTTCTTTTTAATCTCATCAACAGTCCCTAATATATTATCCTAACTTAATCTTGTACAAAAAAGTATGTTATGTGAATCAACTAAGAAATCTGGATATATCCCCCTGTTATTCTGATATTGATATATAAAACACTAGTGTAATCAAACTGAGTCTATAAAATGTTTCAGCTTAATCTTATAATTGTTTACCGGACCCTTATTATAGCTCATGATAACTAGAACGTCATTCACTAGCTAGCAGGTAACATAGGGGAAAATCCACCAAAATAAAGATTTCAGAATATTGTTAGATATGGTATTTGCCTTGTTAAATAGCAATATCAATCATATAAAGGCATGAATTAAATGTTTCCAATGATTATAAATAGACTCTCATACATAATCAATGGTTAAGTGATAACGTGGCTTAAATTTATACAGTTTACTTTATAAGGAAGCTTACATAGTTTCCTTCACATTGTTGTAAATATAGTTTACCTGAGATCCATGTTTACATATTTAGCATTTAATTATGTCAAGGAATGTATTTTTAGATGACATAATAAAATGGAGCAAATATTTTCAGATGAGTATAAAAAGTGACATTGGGTCCTCTCTACACACTGCCAGTGATTCAGATACCCATGGATCCAATTATTTAAGCTGCCCTGAGGAAAAGGAAGCCTTTGAATAACTCAGAGTGATTTCTTTGCTTTAGAAATCACTCCTTGACTCTTCTAAATACTACTTAAAACATTCTATGTCTTTAACCTTTAAAACCTTATAAAGCCGAATTATCTCATGTCTAAGATTCTTTGATTTCATAAATTCTCAGGAAAGATGTGTCAATGCCCAGTACTACAAAGAAATTGGCATTTGTTTAGAAGGTTAAATGACTTTTTCTCTTAGAGCTTAGAGGTGCAGTATTTTAACACTTACGGTCTTTACAAAATAAGATATTCAAGTGACTGTAATGATCCCATGACATTCTGTGTAAAAGGAAATTGGAGCACACTTCAATTTCACTATATTTGACCTATTTTTATTTAAATATGCTATTATTTTTGCTATTCAAAATGTTTGCTCAAGATCCATATATTGGCTTTGTCCAAAAATTATTTATTTATTTTACTTTAGATAAAATAATTCTAATGTTTATATACAATTTGTAATCCAGTTTTCCCTCATGTAAAATGAGACTAATAGCAGTACATAACTCATGGTATTGTGAAACTTCAATGGATTACTAAAATTAAAGCACTTAAAACAGTGCCTAGCACACAGTAAGACCTATGTAGGGTTAACTTTTATCATCATCACCCCTGTCATTTTCATTAACATTGTTATGAGTTTCTTTCATTTTTGAAAATACTCCCACAAAATGAAAATGGTGCATAAGAGTGTTCATCTAATTTCATAGTTATGGCATCCAAACCGTATCTGCCCCTTTTTCCTCCCACCCCGTCCTCTCTTTCATGCATCTCTGTCCTATTTGTCATAGTCTAACGAGGTTAAAAAAGTAGGAAAAATATTTCAGATAAACTACAAGATTCCCGTTTATGTGTGTCCATTCTATTTATCTTTTCCCTCTGAACTCCCTTTGCTTTTTACTTATGTCTGAAAGGTATCTGTTATGTCTGGATTTTAAGAGGATCCCATCTATTACAGTTCCCTAGGTGGACTTTCCAGTGTCTATCCTTAACAGATATATTTGGAGAATAGCTTTGGTGAGATCAATACCTCCTCCCTTTTGATAATCACAAATTCCACAAGTCTGGAGATACATGGGGATGAGTATATACTGAATTGTCAAATATACCAACACGTCTATCAAATTTATAGTGACCTTTCTTTGTAAGATTTACCAATGAGATTTTTTTTCTTACTTTTGATAAGTTTCCTGTTCCACTGCCCCCATTTATTGTTATAAGTTATGCTATATAGTTTTTATCACTCATTTGGCTGTTTATTCACTCATTCATTTATTCACTTATTCATTTATTAAATAAATATTAGTTAAGTCCAGGCACTGGGAAGAGAGTGATATGCAAGATAATACATGGTGTTTGATCTCATGATTCACCTCACGTGAAAAAAAATAATAAAATGAAGAGAGAAAAAATTTTAAAACTAGAAAATAAGTAAGCACCATAAAATTGCAATGTCTTATGAGATTATATAATGGGAAAGTCTAATTTGGTAGGAAAGCAGAGAATGCTTCTCTGTGGACACGATAGTCAAGCTGGAACCACAATATTGAGTAGAAGTTAGCCCAACGGAGAATGATGGAACAATAATCCTTGACTAAGGAATAGAATGTGTGAAAGGTTTCCAAGTCAAGAAGTTCCAATTGTTTTCGGTAAATGGAAAGCTAGTGTGTGATGAAAACGAACAAAATGGAGAAGGTTGGTTGATAAAATTGGAGAAGCCAGCCACAGTCAGCTCCAAACCTGATAGCATATGACCTTGATTCTTCTTTCATGGATGCGAATGTCAACAACAAATTGGCACTTGCCACTGGCACTTGCCAACTACCTCTACAAGGATTAAATCATGAGCCGCTGCAGCTGCTGATTTTCAACGCCCCCTGAAAGGAGTTCAGGGTGGAGAGCAGAAATGAGGCCCTCTGTGCTCTGGGGAAAACTGGCAGAACAGGCCTTCAGAGAGTTAGACACTTTCAGGAGGTGATTTTATGAGCCCAATTCTTGTATCTTCTCATATCTAGAAAAGCCCTAAAATCCATGGTGACGACTTCTCCTCATGACTAGAAGAAACCTTCTGCCAAAAAAAAAAAAAATATGTGCTCGATTGTATGTACTCCCCGTGCACCAAAATCACATCTATACTGACCTTCCCCCCATCTCTTTGGAGCGGTTGCTCAGAGCTCTCTGAAATGCTGTCTCCTGGGCTATGGTCCTCATTTTGCCCCAGATAAAACTTAACTCACAACTCTCACATTGTGCCTTTTTTAAAGTTGACACAAAAAAAGCTGTCAGGCGTAAAACCCCTCAACTTTCTACAACATATAAATTCAAACATATCATTATTATTTACTTCTGGTCTCAAAGGACAAAGCACCTCTGTCTCTCTGTTCAAGACTAAGTCATTGTCTGGGACTGGGCTTAATCATTTCCCTTAACTCATTTTTATTTCCTCAAGTCTTTCTTTTTAACAACCTTCTTTATCTAAATATTTTGATCTCAAAAAAAAAAAAAAAGAAAAAAAGAGACGGAGAGAAAAGTTTGTAGAGGACCACTGGCTTTGCAACAATTTGCATTTGTGACATCATGAATGCCAGAATGCCTGGCTAACACTTTCAAGATATTAAGAGATTCAAAGCAGCACTAAACTAATTAACCAAAATTACAAGCAATGATGTACTGGAGTTGGGTCTCCCAAAAGCCACTTGTGTCCATCTCTTCCCAACTTTGCCTTCAGTGATGTCATGTTGATGGCTTGAAATAGGCATCGGTGGAAGTATTTACTGCGTTGACAAAACAGAAACTACAAAATTCATTGGCTCCACCTCAACACTGCTCTTCTCCAAAGAGAGAGCGGCTGTTAAACAGTTACTAGGACAACACCAATTATAATAGAACACTTCCTTAACATTACAATAACTCACAGTGTCAAGGGAAGCATCGCAGGTACTACTATGCCTTACTCAATTAGCTTTGCACTTGAATCATGCTTTCTTATATATTAGTGACATGAAATTTATTTAAATTTTGCTCTACATGTCAATATCCCTCTTCTGAGATGTACCTGGTTGTACCCCACTGTTTGCTTTATGATGTGATACCCTATTTCAGTGTTCTGTGTGATAGACATTGCTATAACAACATTTGCTTATCTATACGAATGTTACATATAGAGAGACTCACACTTGAAGAAGGCTGTTATGGAAAAAAAATATGGGTACAAAAAAAACTAATTGAGAAAACATGGGCCTTGGTTTTTACCCTCATTTGTCTACCATGCTAATATTCTCCCCTTTCTCCGTTAAACTTCTTGAATACTTCATCTATAGTCACTATATCGCTATATGCTTACAAGTATTTATTTCTTAATGCACCATTATTAGCTTTTTGCCTACTTCCGTAACTTGCATTAACTCTGAATTTTGATTTCAAAACATAGCTCTGTTATCTCTGGTTCCCATTCTTTCAAGTGACCCATTAAAGTATTCCCAAAGCCAACTCAGGGAGATCTTGAAACCACTGACCCACCAATAGTATAATAATTCATAAGATGCTTTTGGTTTCACTTAATGCTTCTTTTACCTCAAGATCTCCTACTCTTTGCAAAACACACCGACATATACACAAACATACGTGATACATCAAAACCAAACCAAACAAAACAGAAACACATCAATTCTAGCTACAAAATACCTCCAGTGGCAGAAATGGTGCTGTTTTCTCCAAACTTTTCCATTCTTCTCTGCATACACAGGAAGCCTATGTTTCCTAGACACTCACCCCACTATATTCATATGCGATCATAAGCCTGAATTCTGCACAATAAAACAGAGGTGAAAGTGATGACACCTTTTCCAGGTGTGACTTCTACAGTGCCTCAAATATTAGCCTCAATATCTGGCAGAATAGAAGCACTTTGAGTTATTAGAGTCCCCAAATGGAAACTTCCTAGAATTTTTAGTTATAATTTATACAAGCCCCCCAGGATCTCTAACCAAACAGGCATACTCGTTGATGAACGAGAAATAAACCTTTACTGGACTGAGACACTACAGCAGTTGTAGTGCTGTTTATTACAGCAGCTAGTGTTTAATATAGAAGTTAGTCCCTTGAAAATGTACTTTACTGTACTTACTTTAGTACAGTAAATGCAACAAAACTGCCTTACATGACATTGGCTTTGCTCTATGGTGGCTGGCAAGGAGGACGCTAACACCAAAGCCTGAAAAGAGGATAATGGTCAACAGCAAAATGTTTTATAGAACTGTCACCTCTGGACATATGCCTACTGGCTAGCATCTTTAGAGTAGAGGTAGGAAGACCTTAAGAGTATGTTTATTGATTGGTCTTATTGGCTCTATTTTAACAGAAAGAGATGAGCTCAGAGAAGAACTGGCCAGTTTGCAGGCAGAAAGGTAAATGAATTGTAAGTGGATCCAGAAATTCAGAGCCTTGTAGGGTTAGAAAAGGTTACAGGTGATAACTTCTAAAAAATAGGAGTTGTAATTTAAAGAGGGATTTAGTGACTAGGGTCCAGGGGAACATTTCACTAAAATAAAGCAACTCAGGCAAAAGGTCAGGTTCAGAATAAGGTCTTTCTCCCTATTCCTCCATATAATCTCAGAATAGTCACCATTAACTTGACAGAGAATTATGAGAAGTAAAATAAAGCAGGCTTGAGAAAAATGTCTGGGAATGAACCTTGTGACGACTATTAGCACATAGAACAAACTGAAATGGAATAAATCAGTAAATAAATCAATAAATTGCCTACTCTGTTTCTGAAGAAGTTATATTTACAAAGAAGCCGTGGTCCTGAACTCAAAAAACTTTTGACTATTCAAGGCTAAAAACAATCTTCGTTACTTACCCTTCTGCATTGTCCAAGCAGGAACTGGGTTCTGAAAGCTATAAAGCCGCTAAGAGGGCATATCCTCCAACACCCATTTTAGATGTGGCCACAAAAGATATTTAGTAGAAATGAAAGAAATTTTCAGAAGGTAGAGACAAAGGCTACTGAGAAAGTGATCAAAGGAGTTTGCCCCAAATATGGAGATTCAGGACATATTCAGGGACTCCTCCTGCATCCACTAATTAAAGGAAGTCTCTCAGGGGACACCCACGTAGAAGCATTGCCTAGAACATACACTTAGGACTTTTTTCTGAAAAAACAGGCCTTGGCTGTATTAGCCACAGATATTTTCTTTCGTTAACAGTTGTATGGTGGATGACGTGATGTACTATCCTGATCCCTTCTTCTGAACCCTACTGAGTCACTGGTTCCCCCAACTTCTATTTGCAGTATTTGCTGCTGACAGGCACAGATGCATCTCTTTCTGTGAACTGACCTCTACCCAAGGCAGCTGCATCACCCAAGGCTAAGCCCTGTCCACAAAGCAGCCTGTATCAAATGACTGGTCAAACAGAGGTACATGTGCCAGTTCCATTGTCTCCATTTGGACAGCTCTAAAGGATTATCCAGCTCCAGAGCACCCATGAAATTTGCTGAGGTCTCTGTGGCAACTGCATTAAAGTTCAACTTCCCTCTCTGCCCAATCCTAATTCCTTTACTTCCTCAGAGCTGTTTTCCCCAAGTGAACTTCAAAAAAATTGCCTGAATACACATCTTTATATCAGAGTCACCTTCTAGGGAACCCAGCCTAAGACAATAGCTCATGACTTCTATCCTAACTTACTCCCAGTTCCTTGTTTATTACATATCTCAGATTTACCATCTTTTTGCCATGTTCATTGCCACCATCCTAATCTAAGCTACCATCCTCTAAGAGTACTGCAGAGCCTTTGGACTGGTCTTCTTTTGTTCACTCTTGTTCCTTTTCAAACATTTCCTCTTTCAGAAGAAAAGGGATAATTTAGTGTAAGTTGTATCATGTGACGGCCTCCACTGAAAACGCATCAAAATTTTGCATTTCACTTGGAAGAAGATTCACTCTTTTTCATGGCCTGAGAAACTTGGCTCAATACGGCCCAAGCCTATCTCCTTCATCTTATCTTTTCTTCTCTCTGTCTTTTTCATCATGCTCCAACCACAAGATACTGTGAAGTATCAGTTTACACCTGGGATCGCAGGACTGACTGGGAGCTGCAGTTTGTATCAACATCACAAGAAAGGATCTAACTGCATATCACTAGCCAGGAAAAGATCAAGATTCAAAATTCGAAGTGGGTTTCTACTGAAAGAGTATCAATTTCACGCCATCATAAAGTCAAAATATGGGAAGTCAAACCATCGTAAGTTGGGTACCTTCTGTAGTTTCTTTTTTATTTTATTTATTTATTTATTTATTTATTTATTTTTGGCTGTGTTGGGTTGTCGCTGCTACACACAGGCTTTCTCTAGTTGTGGTGAGCGGGGGCTACTCTTTGTTGCGGTGCGCAGGCTTCTGATTGCAGTGGCTTCTCTTGTTGCAGAGCACGGGCTCTAGGTGTGTGCGCTTCAGTACTTGTGACTCTCGGGCTCTAGAGCGCAGGCTCAGTAGTTGTGGCGCATGGGCTTAGTTGCTCCGCGGCATGTGGGATCTTCCCGGACCAGGGATCAAACCCGTGTCCCCTGAATTGGCAGGCAGATTCTTAACCACTGCGCCACCAGGGAAGTCCCTGTAGTTTCTTAATGTAACCACACATGGAACTTGTATTAAGTATTTGGATAGGGGTAGTAACAAACAATGGACTTCTTACAACTGAGAGCATAGCACTTCAGGACATGATTATTTCATTAATAACATAATAAAATTGCATAAAGAATAAGGTCTAGATGATCAGACACATAGTAGATGCTCAGTAAATCATTGCTGAAAGAAAGATTCATTAATTGATCCATGAGCCGTTGCTTACTCTGAATCATTTTCTAATTTCACCCAGAGAGTAGAGAAATCAAATTGAGGAAAAGAAATAATAAATGATCAAAACAAATGAAAGAAAATTGCTAGAGAAGTCAAAAATTTTAAATCCAGACAATTTCAGGTGGGTTTGGAATAATTTGATAAGAGTGGCAGCAAAGCTCATTCAGAGTCACCCAATGTTGTTTTAATTTACTTATAAAATTAGAAATGAAGCTGATATCAGAATGTATTTGTCAGTTAATGGCATCTTCCACTCCAATTATTTTTAGTTTTGGACATTGCTTGCTTTTATATTGTAAATACATAATTTTATCTACTCAGGTAAATAAGAGTTAATAACAAGAGCATGAATTTGGCCCCAGTAGATAATTAGTATAATCTGTTAGGTATGAAATATGGGTTGGCAGGATTAGGAGTTTAAATGTGCCCATGGCGGGCTAGTGCTCCACAGCTAGCCGGGAGGGAGTCCAGGAAAAAATCTGGACCTGACTAAGAGGCAAGAGACCACTGTTTCAGGTGTGCAAGGAGAGGGGATTTAGAGAACTGCCTAAACGAGCTCCAGAGACAGGCACGAGCCGCGGCTGTCAGCACGGAACCAGAGACAAGCATGAAATGCTAAGGCTGCTGCTGCAGCCACCAAGAAGCCTGTGTGCAAGCACAGGTCACGATCCACACCTCCCCTCCCAGAGTCTGTGCAGCCCACCACTGTCAGGGTCCTGTGATCCAGGGACAACTTCCCTGGGAGAAGACACGGCGTGCCTCAGGCTGGTGCAAGGTCACGCCGGCCTCTGCCACCACAGGCTTGCACCACATTCTGTACCCCTCTCTCACCCCAGCCTGAGTGAGCCAGAGCCCCCTATCAGCCACTATTTTAACCCTGTCCTGTCTCAGCGAAGAACAGATGCCCTCAGGAGACCTACACACAGAGGTGGGGCTGGATCCAAAGCTGAAGCCCAGGAGCTGTGGGAACAAAGAAGAGAAAGGGAAGTCTCTCCAAGCAGCCTCAGGAGCAGTGGATTAAATCTCCACAATCAACTTGATGTACCTGCATCAGTGGAATACCTGAATAGACAACGAATCATCTCAAAATTGAGGTGGTGGACTTTGGGAGCAACTGTAGACTTGGGGTTTGCTTTTTTCATCTAATTTGTTTCTGGTTTTATGTTTATCTTAGTTTAGTATTTAGAGTTTATTATCACTGGTAGATTTGTTTATTGATTTGGTTGCTCTCTTCCTCCTTTTTTAAATATAAATAGATATATACTTTTTTGCTTTTTCTCTTTTTGTGAGTGTGTATGTGTATGCTTCTTTGTGTGATTTTGTACGTATAGCTTGGCTTTTACCATTTGTCCTAGGGTTCTGTCTATCCATTTTTTTTTTTTAGCATAGTTTTTTGCACTTGTTATCATTGGTGGATTTGTTTTTTAGTTTGGTTGCTCTCGTCTTTCTTTCCTTCTTTTCTTTTTCTTTTTTTGTTACTTATTAATTTTTTAAATTTTTAATCATTATTTTTATTTTCATTTTAATAACTTTATTTTCTTTTATTTTTTTCTTTCTTTCTTTTTTTCTCCCTTTTCTTCTAAGCCGTGTGGCTGACAGGGATTTGGTGCTCCAGCCAGGTGTCAGGCCTGTGCCTCTGAGTTGGGAGAGCCGAGTTCAGGACACTGGTCCACCAGAGACCTCCGGGCTCCATGTAATATCAAAAGGCGAAAGTTCTCCTGGAGAGTTCCATCTCAATGCTAAGACCCAGCTCCACTCAACAACCAGCAAGCTACAGTGCTGGACACCCCATGCCAAACAACTACCAGGACAGGAACACAACCCTACCCATTAGCAGAGAGGCTGCCTAAAATCATAATAAGGTCACAGACACCCCAAAACACACCACCGGATGCAATCCTACCCACCAGAAAGACAAGATCCAACCTCATCCAGCAGAACACAGGAACCAGTCCCCTCCACCAGGAAGCCTACACAACCCACTGAACCAACCTGACCCACTAGGGGAAGACACCAAGAACAATGGTAACTACAAACCTGCAGCCTGAGAAATAGACACACCAAACACAGTAAATTAATCAAAATGAGAAGACAGAGAAATACACAGCAGATGAAGGAGCAAGGTAAAAACCCCCCAGACCAAACAAATGAAGAGGAAATAGGCAGTCTACCTGAAAAGAATTCAGAGTAATGATAGTAAAGATGATCCAAAATCTTGGAAATAGAATGGAGAAAATACAAGGAACGTTTAATAAGGACCTAGAAGAACTAAACAGCAAACAAACAATGATGAACAACACAATAATGAAATTAAAAATTCTCTACAAGGAATCAATAGCAGAATAACTGAGGCAGAAGAAGTGATAAGTGAACTGGAAGACAAAATAGTGGAAATAACTACTGCAGAGCAGACAAAAGAAAAAAGAATGAAAAGAATTGAGGACAGTCTCAGAGACCTCTGGGACAACATTAAACGTACCAACATTCGAATTATAGGGGTTCCAGAAGAAGAAGAGAAAAAGAAAGGGACTGAGAAAATATTTAAAGAGATTGTAGTTGAAATTTTCCCTAATATGGGAAAGGAAATAGTTAATCAAGTCTAGGAAGTGCAGAGAGTCCCATAAAGGAAAATCCAAGGAGAAACATGCCAAGACACATACTAATCAAACTATCAAAAATTAAATACAAAGAAAAATATTAAAAGCAGCAAGGGAAAAGCAACAAATAACATAAAAGGGAATCCCCAAAGGTTAACAGCTGATCTTTCAGCAGAAACTCTGCAAGCCAGAAGGGAGTGGCAGGACATATTTAAAGTGATGAAAGGAATAACTTACAACCAAGATTACTCTACCCAGCAAGGATCTCATTCAGATTTGACAGAGAAATTACAAACTTTACAGACAAGTAAAAGCTAAGAGAATTCGGCACCAGCAAACCAGCTTCACAACAAATGCTAAAGGAACTTCCCTAGGCAGGAAACACAGGAGAAGGAAAAGTCCTACAATAACAAACTCAAAACAACTAATAAAATGGTAATGAGAACATACATATTGGCATATTGGTAATTACCTTAAATGTAAATGGATTAAATGCTCCCACCAAAAGACATACACTGGATGAATGGATACAAAAACAAAACCAGTATATATACTGGCTACAGGAGACCCACTTCAGACCTAGGGACACATACAGACTGAAAGTGAGGGGATGGAAAAAGATATCCATGCAAATGGAAATCAGAAGAACGCTGGAGTAGAAATTCTCATACCAGACAAAATAAATTTAAAATAAAGACTATTACAAGAGACAAAGAAGGACACTGCATAATGATCAAGGGATCAATCCAAGAAGATATAACAATTGTAAATATTTATGCACCAAACATAGGAGCACCACAATACATAAGGCAAATGCTAACAGCCATAAAAGGGGAAATCAACAGTAACACAATATTAGTAGGGGACTTGAACACCCCACTTTCACCAACGGACAGATCATCCAAAATGAAAATAAATAAGGAAACAGAAGCTTTAAATGTTACATTAAACAAGATGGACTTAATTGACATTTGTAGGACATTGCATCCAAAAACAACAGAATACACTTTCTTCTCAAGTGCTCATGAAACATTCTCCAGGATAGATCATATCTTGGGTCACAAATCAAGCCTTGGTAAATTTAAGAAAATTGAAATCTTATGAAGTAGCTTTTCCGACCACAACGTTATGAGACTAGATATCAATTACAGGAAAAAATCTGTAAAAAATACAAACACATGGAGGCTAAGCAATACACTACTTAATAACCAAGAGATCACTGAAGAAATCAAAGAGGAAATAAAAAAATACCTAGAAAGAAATGACAATGAAAACACGACGAGGGCTTCCCTGGTGGCGCAGTGGTTGAGAGTCCACCTGCCGATGCAGGGGACACGGGTTCATGCCCCGGTCTGGGAAGATCCTACATGCCACATAGTGGCTAGGCCCGAGAGCCATGGCCACTGAGCCTGCGCATCCGGAGCCTGTGTTCCACAACAGGAGAGGCCACAACAGTGAGAGGCCCACGTACCGCAAAAAAAACCCAAAACAAAACAAAACATGATGACCCAAAACCTATGGGATGCAGCAAAAGCAGTTCTAAGACAGAAGTTTATAGCAGTACAATCCTTGTTACCTCAAGAAACAAGAAACATCTCAAATAAACAACCTAACCTTACACCTAAAGCAACTAGAG
>NC_041233.1:118369274-118405778 GCF_002837175.3 Physeter macrocephalus | reverse complement strand
CAGAAATACAAAGCATCCTAAGAGACTACTACAAGCAACTCTATGCCAATAAAATGGACAACCTGGAAGAAATGGACAAATTCTTAGAAAGGTATAACCTTCCAAGACTGAACCAGGAAGAAATAGAAAATATGAACAGATCAATCACAAGTAATGAAATTGAAACTGTGATTAAAAATCTTCCAACAAACAAAAGCCCAGGACCAGATGGCTTCACAGGTGAATTCCCTCAAACATTTAGAGATGAGCTAACACTTATCCTTCTCAAACTCTTCCAAAATATAGAAGAGGGAGGAAAACTCCCAAACTCATTCTATGAGGCCACCATCATCCTGTTACCAAAACCAGACAAAGATGTCACAAAGAAAGAAAACTACAGGCCAATATCACTGATGAACATAGATGCAAAAATCCTTAACAAAATACTAGCAAACAGAATCCAACAGCACATTAAAAGGATCATAATCAATCCATGTAATACACCATATTAACAAACTGAAGGAGAAAAACCATATGATCATCTCAATAGATGCAGAGAAAGCTTTGGACAAAATTCAACACCCATTTACGATAACAACCCTCCAGAAAGTAGGCATAGAGGGAACTTACCTCAACAATATAAAGGCCATATATGACAAAACCACAGCCAACATCGTTCTCAATGGTGAAAAACTGAAACCATTTCCACTAAGATAAGGAACAAGACAAGGTTTTCCACTCTCACATAGTTTTGGAAGTTTTAGCCACAGCAATGGGAGAAGAAAAAGAAATAAAAGGAATCCAAATCGGAAAAGTAGAAGTAAAGATGTCACTGTTTTCAGATGACATGATACTATACATAGAGAATCCTAAAGATGCTACCAGAAAACTACTAAGCCTAATCAATGAATTTGGTAAAGTAGCAAGGTACAAAATTAATGCACAGAAATCTCTTGCAATCTTATACACTAATGATGAAAAATTTGAAAGAGAAATTAAGGAAACACTCCCATTTCCCATTGCGACAAAAAGAATAAAATACCTAGGAATAAACCTATCTAAGGAGGCAAAAGACCTGTATGCAGAAAACTATAAGACACTGATGAAAGAAATTAAAGATGATGTAAACAGATGGAGACTTTTCCACTCTCACATAGTTTTGGAAGTTTTAGCCACAGCAATGGGAGAAGAAAAAGAAATAAAAGGAATCCAAATCGGAAAAGTAGAAGTAAAGATGTCACTGTTTTCAGATGACATGATACTATACATAGAGAATCCTAAGGAGGCTACCAGAAAACTACTAGAGCTAATCAATGAATTTGGCAGTACAGTCCGATACTGGCACAAAAACAGAAATACAGATCAGTGGAACAGGATATAAAGCCCAGAGATAAACCCATGCCCATATGGTCACCTTATTTTTGATAAAGGAGGCAAGAATATACAATGGAGAAAAGACAGCATCTTCAATAAGTGGTGCTTGGAAAACTGGACAGCTATATGTGAAGGGATGAAATTAGAACACTCCCTAACACCATACACAAAAATAAGCTCAAAATAGATTAAGGATCTAAATGTAAGGCCAGACATTATACAACTCTTAGAGGAAAACATAGGCAGAACACTCTATGACAAAAATCACAGCAAGATCCTTTTTGAACCACATCCTAGAGAAATGGTAATAAAAACAGAAATAAACAAATGAGACCTAATGAAACTTAAAAGCTTTTGCACAGCAAAGGAAACCATAAACAAGACGAAAAGACAACCCTCAGAAGGCAGAACACTCTATGACAAAAATCACAGCAAGATCCTTTTTGAACCACATCCTAGAGAAATGGTAATAAAAACAAAAATAAACAAATGAGACCTAATGAAACTTAAAACTTTTCACAGCAAAGGAAACCTTAAATAAGATGAAAAGACAACCCTCAGAATGGGAGAAAATATTTTCAAATGAAGCAACTGACAAAGGATTAATCTCCAAAATTTACAAGCAGCTCATGTAGCTCAATATCAAAAAAACAAACAAGCCAATCCAAAAACGGGCAGAAGACGTAAATAGACATTTCTACAAAGGAGATATACACATTGCCAACAAAGACATGAAAGGATGATCAACATCACTAATCATTAGAGAAATGCAAATCAAAAGTACAATGCGGTATCACCTCACATCAGTCAGAATGGCCATCATCAAAAAAATCTAGAAACAATAAATGCTGGAGAGGGTGTGGAGAAAAGGGAACACTCTTGCACTGTTGGTGGGAATGTAAATTGATATAGCCACTATGGAGAACAGTATGGAGGTTCCTTAAAATACTAAAAATAGAACTACCATATGACCCAGCAATCCCACTCCTGGACATATACCCTAAGAAAACCATAATTCAAAAAGATACATGTACCACAATATTCATTGTAGCTCTATTTACAATAGCCAGGACATGGAAGCAACCTAAGTGTCCATCGACAGATGAATAAATAAAGAAGATGTGGCACATATATGCAATGGAATATTACTCAGCCATAAAAAGAAACAAAATTGAGTTATTTGTAGTGAGGTGAATGGACCTAGAGTCTGTCATACAGAGTGATGTAAGTCAGTCAGAAAGAGAAAAACAAATACCGTATGCTAACACATATATATGGAATCTAAAAAAAAAAAAATGGTTCTGAAGAACCTAGGGGCAGGACAGGAATAAAGACGCAGATGTAGAGAATGGACTTGAGGACATAGGGAGGGGGAAGGGTAAGCTGGGACGAAGTGAGAGAGTGGCATGGACATATATACACTACCAAATGCAAAATAGATTTAGGAATTTGTTTGTTTTTCCAGAAGAATCCCCTGAGATTCTTCTTCTTTTATTTGCATATTTGGAATAACAATAAAAGCTAGTGATTGAAATGCTGTATGTCAACATAATTTACCATTTTCTTATTGCTTATTGTATATAATAAATTCTTTAATGTATTACTTTTGTAGTTCTATCTTCAATCTCACATTTGAGGTGGGTGTGGAAACATGAAGGAAAGGCTAAGACTATAACCAATTATAAGATTACCTTAAAATATGTGTTCTTTGTATACATATATAGGCCTACTATGATATGGTTTGAAGCATGTTAGTGTATTTTTAGAACATAGTTTATTGGATATATTTTAGGTATGTTTATATAATTGGTAACTATAGTAGTATAAACGTACACACCACTTATGGGTACAGCATATGTAAAAAAATTATCTTTATAATATGCTTGAGATGTTTATGCTGTTTTAAAAGACAGAAACTACATAATAAATGTTATCTTTAGTATATGTTATCTCAAGTATTTAAATAATCAAGGGTATTATCAGGTATAGTATTAGGTATATCAGGTATGTTATCGGGTGTATGAGGGAAATGGAAACTTTTGTTTTATAAAGCTTGTCTGGGGAGTTCTGACTAAAAGAGAAGAGAGGAGAGAAAGGCTGTATCAACATCAGTGCCCATATAATAAGAGTCTATAGCTCATGGGATTCATGAATTTGGTGCTATCAGCCTATGGATATGCGATCTTTCTATTAGCTCCTATCATAGAAAATATTCCCTCTCCCTCTCTCCCTCTCTCTCTCCATATAGGTATATATTAGAAGGAATAGCAGGGATTGAGGAAAGAGGATGGAGAGAGAGGAGAGGAAGGAAAGAATGAGACAGGATAAGTGAGTGGAAGGATATAAAGAAAGAGAAGGAGGAAGAAATGGAGGAGGGAAAAAAAGGAAAAGGGGTGGAGAAGGTTGAGAAGATGAGAGAAGGAGAGAATCTAAGTCCTTTCCCAACCCTCCCTTTCACAGAACATTCTGTGGATAACTTGTGAGACCTATTACTTAAGCTACAGTGGGCCACGACTTTCAGGTTATAATTGTATAATGAATACCTTTGGGTTTCTAGAGCATGGTAGCAATACTTGTTGTATAGTAGGAATTTGTTCCCTGAAAATTACAGTGTATCTGCATGATGCCTAAGATACTGTTAGAGCACGGGGATAGTAAATCGTATGTTGAGCACTAACTGAACATCTCCTATTATGTTGGGGGGCCCAGGAAACTGACAAGATAGGTATGAAGCTCTATATCTAGATGGGGAGAGTGAGAACGCTTTCCTCTACAGATGTCTCTGTCCAGCTTGTTGACTATTAACTTCTTATGCCACAATTATACCAAATTGAGAGGTAAAAACCTGAAATAAACTTCCTAGTTAAAAGTATGTTTAGGAACAATCTTTATCTCAGAATTTCAGAAGAAGTGACTCTACTTTTCTGACGGAGTACAGTGAGCACAGAAAAGGTCATTGGAATGATCATAAAAGTGTTAGATATCTCCATGCTTTATTCCAGTTAAGTGACCACGAGTCAAAATAAAGACTAGGGCCTTCTCTCTTCTTGAACTCATCTCCATTCAGTTCTCTAGGCAAATGCTGGGCTTGGGAGAGAGGGCTATGCAATCTTTTAAAATAAGCCACATGCCTCTGCCATTTAGTCCTGAAAACCAAATATGCATTTGAATTAGGAAGCCTTGGTAAGCCATCATATCTTCAAATCACTTGCTGAGGCCAAGAGAGAGAGTGCTCCACCCTCCCCATAGTTCACCCTTTGTTCCACCCATTCTCCTCCCATATTTGGAGAGCAGCTCCTCCACAGTTTCTATGGGCATGTCTTCTGGAGGAGGAAATCTGCAGAAGGAGGTTAGTGAGAGGCTGTGCAGACCCCAGCTCTGCAGATGGTGCTGAGGCTGCCAATGGTATTCATCACCTCCCTCCTCCACTACCCATTCTGAGCTCATCTTCCCCTCAGCGATCAGCCCATCTGGGTTGCTTAGCTCCAGTGTCAGGAAAACCCATTCCAGAGGGGTCTGAGCTCTTGGTAACCATACCCTTCTAATGCCACGTTGTTTGTTGTACATATCCATTCATTCCAGTTATATTTGGTCAAAGGAGTTAACAAGGGCCATCAAGTGAATCACATGGTTCCTAACATTTATCCCTCCTCTCAGTTGGTAAAAGCCACCCTACACCCTCCTGCTGATCAGAACCAATTACCCTGCCAAGGCAGTTATCCCTCTTCTCACTTGCTAATTCCTAGGAAAAGCCTCCAAAATTTTCAATGAGACACATGCTATGGACCCTGGCTTTAACACACTGCCTCTGTTGAACAGGACCTCTAACTGTGAAGAGCCTACAGTCATGGTGGCAAACAGTGCAATGTCCCCCAGTGGTTCCCTCGGAGTGAAGGGAGATGGAGTTGCTTCTGCTTCCATCCTTGATTCATGGATGAGTGGATTCTTCCTATTAGGTGTACAGAACCACCTACAGACTGAGTACATGGGCTGTGTCCTGAAAGACTCGTTTCAAAAGGTTGCCTCTGAGCTGTTGTTTCCCCCATGGGTTGTTCCAAAACACTATCAGGTCAACTCTTTTCCCTGTGCCATAATATAAGACATAATTAATAGCTCCTGTGATTATGGGCCCCTTCCCATATCCCCTACACTATGAGGTGAATTTCTTGGCTTGGCGCTATACTGTACAGGATTCAATTACTGTGGACCAGGCATTCCATAAACTGTTTGAGGATGGTAACCACTTTTCAGATCTGGAACCCGCTAACGAAAGAGAAAGTTAGACTCCCAGGTAGAAGAACCCTGCCACACTTCAGCAAGTATACACTGGAAAGATTCTCTCAGGCTTTACTCAAGGGAAACTATAGTCATTTATGCCACTGACTCTGCACTGAGAAACACCCAGACCATTGGAGAACTACATAACACAAGATCTAAGTTGACGTTAGTAACACGAGACCCAAAGCAGAGTCATCGCCCTCTTGTTAGAGTAGAGGCATATGGGCCCAGGTAATAAATGAAGTGGTGGCTAAAGTCTGGCTTACAGTGGGTCCACTGCATCTGAGCAGCCATGCACTTTCCAACGCATCTCTCTGTTTAAAATTTGTGCTTAAACACTTAGCGTTTTGGAGTAACTTCCAAAATTGTTCCTTAATGTTTTCATGAAGTAAAAGCCTCTGAAATCTCCCTGCAACCAAGATTCAATTTTTAAAAATATATATAAATAAAAATATTGTCGCAACCAGTATATGTGTGTGTGTGTGTGTGTGTGTGTGTGTGTGTGTGTGTGTGTGTGTGTGTTGGCAGATGGGGATGTTGGGTGGCAGAGTTTAATGCTATCGTTAAAGATCTAGGATGCATTGCATGCATGGGTGATCCTTATCATATATTTGTGAGATTCAACTGTTTGACTCCAGAAGAAAAATCTAGATGGATCATGGAGAATGATTATAGACTATGGAGAATGATTATAGACTACTGCAGGCTCAACCCAATAGTATTCCTGATTGCAGTTACCACACTATATATGGAGTGGATTCACAAGGCCTCAAGCACTTGATATTATGATCATCAATTGAATGAATATATTGTTTTCTATTCCGATCAAAAGAGATAGGACTATCGCTTGGAATATGGACAAAGATATTCACTCAGAGTTTTTCCCTGGTCTATATCAACACTCCTGTACTCTATCATAATAAAACCTGAAGAGTCCAGGCCATCTGGACACCACAAATAATTTCATATTGATTCATGACATTGATGACATCATGCTGATAGTGTAGGATGAATAACAGGTGGCTTGTTTGCTGCAGCCTTGCTAAGACACGTGAGTTCAGAGGATGGGAGCGATCAGAAAGATTCAGGACATGACACTTCAGTTAAGTTGTTTTGGTTCCAGTATGCCAGTGTGTTTGGGGAGTATGCCAGGACCCAGCCTCCAAAGGAAGTCAAATCGCTGCCTCCTGTGTCTCCTACAAAGAAGGAAGAACAATGTCTGATGGACTCCTTAGGTCCTGAAGGCACTAAAGGAGAAACAGAAACATTTTTATAAAACCAGCTTGTTTTTTCTTCTCATCCAATTTATATGTGATATTCATCAAAATATATCACCGGTCATAGAGTAAAAAAACAAACAAAAGTCATTATGCTTTTGCCTATACATCAGTCACTTTGTATGAAGTAAATAATTGGGAGGGGACTTACTAAAGTAGTAAGGATGCAGTGGTGTCAAAATGGTTATTAATTGAGGCTATGACTTGTTTGCAGGAACAAAAGTATAAAATATCAGGTCCCTTTTTTTCAGTATTCAATACTGTCTGCTACTATAACATGTCAATTTTTTCTTCATCCTCCATTTCTAGCTGTGTCATTGATTTGCTGCCCATCAAACCTCAATCTGAATTGTCTCATTGGCAAACTGTCATTCACAATAGACTCCCATTAGTTTACTAAGTGGTGTGCGGCTCTTAGTCTTAAACTGCATCATGGAACCGTTCTGCCTTGCCACCTGCAAATTAATATGATTGCTTTCTGTGCCTTGAACCCTCCCCTGTTTTCCATCGGCTATGGCAAGCATCACAGTCTCTTCAGCTGCAGATCCCCAAAGAAGGACCAGTTTCCACTGGATTAGGACCCCAGCAGCACCAGGAGAAGCAGAAAATAGAGAAGCAGTGATGAAGCCTGTTTATTTTACCTTTACAAGTAGTTTGAACTTTTGCCTGTAGTCCCTGGTGATATGCTCTTTGTCATTAAATTTGATAATTTTGCTAGGATATATCTCATATTTGATCATTCTTGGTCAATTTTAATCTGTCCTTCATCTGAGATGGTTTGGGCTTTATATTTCTTTCCTGACTTTGATCAACTTTCATTGCTTTATTTTTTTTCCTGCTGCTTTTTCTTTTTGGTCCATTTCTGGTCTTGGTTTTTTGCACGTCTGATTTTATTTGTGTTTGCTTGTTTATCTCTACATGCTTGTTTGAAGGTGTTTATTTCAGTTTGTGCTGTTATAACTTTCTCTAATTTCTGTTTTATTGTTATTTCTTTGGGGGTTATATGGGGTTAATTTTTATCAATTAAAATGCTATGCTTTATATTTCCTGTTTTTTTTCTTCCTTACAGTAGTGCTCTATTAAGGTTTTTTTTTTTTTTTTTACTTTTCTTCTATTTCTATACATGTGGTAGAGAGAAGGCCTTTTCTGTGATATAGTGATGTTCAGTCTCCCTAATGGACAGAGTTGACGGTGGTGATAAGAGGAATAGGAAGAGTTTTAGAGGTTCTTGTTTTTCTTTGATTTCTGCAGATTTCTTAATTTCCCCATTTTTTCCTTCTTTCCTTTCACTGCCACATCTTCAAGGAGCACCCTTCTCTATTTATCTGCTTCTGCCTCAGAAACTGGGTGTCATCAAGCTGTCACTTTAATCCCCCTCGTTGGCAAGCCCCTTCCCCAGTAAGTCCTACACCTGTCTTCATCATTTTCCCAATTAGTGTTGAACTTCTGGGGAGCTACTTAGTCTGTGCCTTGCCTGTGTCATTTATTTTCCCCCTCTTGTTTACATGACCTCTCTTCAAACTTCCTTGCCCTGCTCTACACACCCACACATTTGCAGTTTCTCGACTACCAATTTCTTGTGCACTTGAAAAAAAGATGCAAACATTGGCCTAGTGCTAATAATAATATCGTCTGGGAATATCAAATATGAAAATAAGTAAGTAAGCAAAATCTAAAACACCAGTTGGCAGTGTGGCAGTGAGAAGGCTCCATAGCAGAGGTCAAGGAGAAAGATAGCTTATACTTAATGCAGTGGCTGGAGACATAAGAAGAGTGGAAAAGGGAAAACTGTTTAGGAAGGAAATATCATACATTTCAATGGATTGGATATTGGGGGATGAAAATTGTAGTGTTATTTAATATAAGGTGATAATCGAAGTCATAGATGTGGGTGACATCATAGACTGGATGAGAAGAAAATCTCGAGGGAAGTGTGTTATAAGGAATCTAACGTGTAATGGCTTGAAAGGACTCAGGGAAGTACTCTGGCCTGAGGGACATTAGGAATATCAGGGGAAACTTGGGCCTTGAAAGCTTTGAGAAGAGAGTATTTCCAGGAAAAAAAAAAAAAGGCTTAATCATAAAGAATATTTTAGGATCAGTTGTAGAGATTTGATTATGGATTAAGTATTATATGATTTATGGCATTATTACTAATTACATGGAGTATTGCAATCTTACTTTAGTTATGTACGGATTTGTCTGAGTATGTATGTATGAAGAATCATGCTGAAGGATTTGGCTATGGAATATTTTGGTATGAGTACTTTAAACTATTTCAGAACATTGTAAAATAAAACAAGTTAAATTAAGGGAATGCACAATTATATCATACTCTACTGTGAGTCTGAGTTAGGTGATGGTTGAATAATGTCTTTTGCGTTGAACAACAGAGAGGTAAAGCTCTGTTTCGGTGGAGTGATAAGAGAGAGAAGAAGATAATGGAGTAGGAGGAAAAAAAATGAAAAGAAAAAATAACTAAAAATGGCAAGTAGAGATAAACTCTCAATTAAAATTTCAGATAGCACCGAAGAAGAAAAATAAAGGTTTTTTTTTTTTCATTTTGTTGTGTTTTTAGTAAAATGAAAAAAAAAATCAAGCATTTTTAAAGGCTGATGGAAAGGATCCAGCTGGGAAGGAGAATAATAACAAATAATGTGGCCAGTTTATTGAAGACCTCACTGGGATATAAACAGGAACTAGTTTTATTTTGCCCAGGCACTGCTTTTTACTAGACTAGGAGGATTCTAGGTGTCCCACTGGGTTGTAGGTTACTTAACAACAGCTTTCTCAGGTTCCATAAATTTCCTGCCACTTTCAATTACTATTAAGCCTTAGTCCTATTCATTTCCAAAACTTCAATCACGAACTTGACAAATTCTGGCCTCTGCTTAATTCCCGGCCAATCTTCATCTGTGGGCAGTCTGTTGCTGCCTTCTTCATCTCCTTCTTGTAGTTCTGCTGTTGTTAGGGGCAGGAATGCAGGGGGCATAGAGGAGACAAATGTTCCCTTACAGGAGTACAGCATGCTAGTAGGGAAGCATCCTTCTAGTTGATGCTGGTGGACTGTGCTTCTGTGGTGGCCCCCATTTAGGTATGTCCACGTGGTCTTGGAGCAGTATTCAGGTTTCCTTTTCCTCCTAACTATTGAGAATCCCTGTAGAGGACCAGCCATGACTCCCCTCACCTGCCAAAGATATGCCCTCAACAGCCCCTTGGGCTGGGCATCCCATCCTTCGGCTCCACAGCTACCTGCTGCTCTCATTGTTTTAGCCCAGGGAAAGAGAAGCATCTGAGGTCTTCTTCTGCACCCCTAGAGGGTTACATAGAACCGACATGGCACAGAGATTTCCCTACTTCTATCCAGGCACTTAGTCCTGGAGCCTTAAAGCCCTGCTGGCACCTATTATACCACAGGCTTTCTGCATTCAGAAACCTCTACAAAAATAGGCTTCCATCGTTATGTTGAAGTATTCACCCAAAGCTTAGGGGGCCCATGGGACATCACCCCACCTCTCTCTCATATTCAAGGAAGGTCTGAAAAGGAAGCTGCACCAGACTCAGAGGCACCCAGAACACCTTCCCGAGATGCCTCTGAGCACACTCCGCTCCAGTGGTGGTACCAAGGCGTCCATGAGCACCCAGTGGTTCTGCCAGCACCCCGCTGTAGAAAAAGATTTCTGTCAACTGTTCTAGCAGAGGTACATCGATCGTTCAACTGATTCTCTTGGAACTATTCAAGTGGTTTCAGGGAGGAGTGAGGCTCTCTGCCTTGTCCGAAAAGAAAAGCCTACAATGGCCCCCTTCTGCTGGGAAGGAGGTGGTGAAATGAGAGTTGGAGAAATGAGTGAGAAGTCAGTTCAGCAAACCCATCTGGGGGACTGCAGGTGCAACTACTGGTGGCAGCTGGAAGCTTTCTTTATGGCCCTCAATGACTTTTATTTCTCAACTCTGGGCCTCTTTACTTATACCCAGTGCTGTAATGATAAACCAGTATGGGCGGGTTGGGGGGGGACTTGTAGTATTCGTGGATTTCTGTGATGTACATATATGCCACAATGGCCTATTTCAAGCTACCAACGTGATGCCACCAGACAGAGTAGGGAAAAGGGACGCACAGTTGGCTTAGGCGCCAGAAGTTGCCAGCGTTACCTCACCATTGCCTGCAGCTGTGGTTCAGCAAAAATTTGTACAGTTATATTACGTGTCCAATAAACAATTGTTCCAATGAACAAACCAAGATGTTAAATATATATTCAATGATACTAATATTGTGTTTGCTCATGGGTTAGGATCTTAAAGTTTTCGATTGGGAGTTCTTTATATAAAGCTAAAAAATTGTTGAAAATGGAATAGGAGGAGAAATATTGACCAAAGTGCCTTTTTATTTTCTTGCATGTAAAACAAAAAAAGTCTACTGTTAGTTGATAGTAGTTTAACATGATCTGAGGCTACGGTTGGCCTAATAAAGATTGATTTATCCATGTTATGTGTGTAATTGAACAGCTTTTATTGAGTTGGAATTCATATACCATACAATTCAGCCACATCTAAAGTGCTAAATTCAGTGGCTTCTAGTGTATTCAGAGTTGTGCACCCATCACTACGATCAATTTTATGACATTTTCTTTATACCTAAAGGAAACCCTGTTCCACTTAGTGATCATCCCCCATCTCCCCATCTCCCCTAGTCCTTGGTAACCACTGATCAGTAGATGTCAGTACTGTCTCTATATATTTTCCTATTCTGGACATTAAATATAAATGAAATTATATAAGATGTTCCTTTGTGACTGACTTCTTCCACCCAGCATTTTTTCAAAGTTTATACATGTTGTAGCATGTGTCAGTTCTCCATTCCTTTTTTATGGCTGAATAATATTCCACTATATGGATATACCACTTTTATTTATCCATTCATCAGTTGATGGACATTTCTTTTGTTTTCACTTTTGGCTATTGTGAATAATGTACTGTGAATATTTGTGTACTTTTTTGGGCTGGACATGTTTTCATTTCTTATGGGTTTGTACCCAGGATTACAATTGGATCATATCGTAACTCTATGTTTAACTATTTGAGGAACTGCAGGAATGTCTTCCAAAGCAGCTGCACTATTTTATATTGCTATCATCAGTATGTGAGGGTTCCAATTTCTCCATGTCCTTGACAACACATTTTGTTGTCAGTCTTTTTGAATGTGGCCCTCCTAGAGGGTATAAAGTACTATTTCATTATTGTTTTGATTTGCATTTCCCTCCTGGCTAATGAGTGTGTGTATAATTTTATATGAAGGAATAACTGTGTTCCTATTATAGATGTCTCACTTTTAATACCATCTTTCTTTTTTTTTTTCTTCACATGGCTCCACTATTTCCCTGTTTTTGCCCCAACAACCATGTCTGCTCATCCTGCCCAGTGTCAGGTAGCTCAACTTTACCTATTATATTATATCTTTCCATATTTATTACCTGTTCATAGATCCATGTAAAAGTATATATACATACATATTTTATATGATTGTATACAAACATATCACTTTCTCCACTAAATGATTCCTAATATAAATCTCTCCAAGTCAATTGGTTTAGAATAAACTCATTATTCTCAGTCTCTTCATGGTATTCCATACTTTGAATTTACCATAATTTTCCCAGCCATTGCCTTATACTTGGATGTTAAAAAGATTATCAGTTAATTTTCTTTTGAAGAATACTATAATAATCATTGTTGTACATATATGTTATATACCAAGACCTTCATTTCTATGAGTTGGGTTCCAGGATAGCATATTTGAATCAAAGAATGTATGTGTTTTTAATTTTAATGGATATTGCCTATTCTTTTTCCAAGGCTACAGCACTGCATATTTCAGAAATTATATATGAAGGAATCTTTTCCTTAGCAGCAATATCAGTCAGAGAAAGTTCTTTCTCACTGTTCTTTATTCATACATTTCTCTGACAATCTTAGGCATTAATTTTTCATATAACTTTTCAGATTATTTTATCCAATTAAAAACTATTGGGATGCTAATTAAACTTGGATCACATTCCTATATTAATTTTGAAAGAACTGACATTTTTATTATTTTAAGTCTTTCCATCCAAAAATACATAATACTTCTCCATTTGTTCAGATATTTTGTGATCTTCAATATATTTTTGTAATATAGTTCCTGGGCTTTCTTATTAAATTTATTCTGAAGTATTTTATATTTTTAAACTATTTTATTGAAATACTTTTTCACATTTCTAAGTTATATTAAGGTATTAAGTTACATATAATATATAATACATAGTTAGATAGATGATAGATAAATAGATAGATAGATAGATAGATAGATAGATAGATAGATATATCCCACAAACACACTCTGTGCTTTAAGATGAGATACTTACATTGTATGCATTGCAAAGACTGAGATAGGATAAGGTGATGTTGGTAGAATGACTTATACTAATAAAATATTCTTCTTCTTTCTCTCCATGCATTAGACAAAACTGAGTTTTACATAACTTATGTGGACCACAAATATAACGCCACTATATTTGAGTGGTGGTCTGCAGCATCATTATCAAGCACTAAATGCTAAAGAAATCTTCAGAAAAATCTAAATTAGCCAAGAGAAGAAAACACTCGATGGACTTGAAGTAGAAGAAATGTATATTTCTGAAGTGCGTATGTCTCCACAAATCCTAAATTTCTATTAAATTTTGGTGAAGAGAAATGGAATGGTTTAGGTTCTTGTGTGAAAAAGAGTTACTTATTTATTCATTTGTTTAACCATTTATTTATTTACGAAATAATTATTGACCGCCTACTGTTTATATGACAAGTCCTCACTTTCCTGCAGCACTCAAACTAACCCAGGGTTGTGGAAAAACCATATAATAAACAAATTAAGTAAAGCTTGATCATTATAAATGCTAATGAGAAAAATAAAATAAGAGAGAGGAATGGAGTGTGGAGGAAAGTGGTGGGGTGTCTAGAGAAGGTGTCATGGGCGAGTCATTTGAGTGAAGACCCAGAGGAGGTGAGAGAGTGAACCATGCAGATTTCATGGGATGGAGGGAATTTCAAGCAGAGAAAACAGCAAGGGTAAACATATGATATTTTGTTTGAAAAGGTGTTTAAACTATTTATGAGTTCCATTCGGTTTTCTGTAAGGCATTTTCATCTTTTAAAGGAATTACTACAGTGATTTCTTCCAGATGCTTTGATTCTAGCTTCTCTTGAAAGCCTTCAGCTTGTCCTCGGAGATTACATTAGGCAATCTGCTGTCAATACTTGTTTATTCTAATTATATTGGAACTGGGTGCCTCGTGAACACTGAGTCTTAATCTTTATGGAGCTAGACCACATATATGTAAAAGTTGCCACAGTTTATGTCTCTAGAGGTAAAGAGAGATTCAGTGTACACAATCACAATGTACAATGTACAAAATCACAAATTAGGGTCCATTAGTTGTACAGATATAAAACCAGTAGCTTCACTTTTCTTATATGGAAGTGTAAGGTCACTATGAACCAGATTTCAGTAACTCAAATCAGGTTTATTAGTAGATCTATGTCTCTGAAATATTTAAGATTTATTTTTCTCTCTTAAACATGATTTTAGCCTGTGAAGTCCTTTAAGTACCTTGTCTGTAACTGATAAATGTGCATGCTTTTTGTTTAAGCATTCGTCCGTGACTTTGGAAGGAATACCAGACCAAGGCAAGCAGACTTATTGGCCTGCATATCCTAATAATCTCTTCTCACAATGGGGGATAAAATGAGTCAAGGAATTGATTGAGCTTGGTACAGTCACTTTCAATAATGTTTTGTTTAAAACTGTTTCATGCTCTACAGGCAGAACTGAGTATTTGCTAGAGACCTGTATGGTTGGCAAAGCCTAAAAATACACAATCTGGCCACAAAGGGGAAAAATTTCCTGACCCCTGTTCTACAGTATCTCATCATATTTTCTTCCCTAGATTAAAATTCTATCTTTAGAGCATTTTTTCATCAACAACTGCATATTGACATATATATATATACTATCTTTAGAGTCAACAACTGCATATTGACATATATATATATATAGAGAGATAGAGAGAGAGAGAGAGAGAAAGAGAGAGAAGGTTATAGGAACTATTTTCATTTTCCCTGTTTTTTTTGTATCATAACCTGTTGTTTTTTCCTGTACTTCAAATCTTCTTTTCTAACTCTCTTTTCAAATAGTAAAGTTTTCTGACAACCTATTCTTCCCTGATGTAGGGGGACATTCTTGTATATTACCTATTAATCTGTTATGAGAAATCATGAACCCAAAACACAAAGGCTGCTCTTCAATGCTATCTTCCGAGCCAAAGCTCTTCATTCCACCTTTTGTTCTATACTCTAAAAACAATTTAAGGAAGAGTTAAAGCCCATCCTTCTTCTGCTATCTAGACCTCAAAGCCACTAGAGATTCCAGTAGTTACCTTTTTAAGATTCATTCCCAAGTGAAACAACATCAAAATCTTCCCAACTGCTCAAAGAATAAACTGTTTCCAATGTAGACTTGTCCTGAAATAAACCATCTTATGTTATCTCCAAAGCAATATTTACACTGAGAATTATAGAAAAATGAGAATAAAAACTTGAAATAGTTATATTTTAACCAGTTTGATTCTCTAACATAAATTAATTTCTACTGTTTAAGGCTGTCTTTCTTTAAAATTAAAATGTCAGTAGAGAGACAGTGGTCTTTTCTGCTTCTGTCAAAAATTCTCCTCTAATGCCTCCCTATTTTTTTTTTTCATTTGTGTTCTCTTGCACTTGGGAAAAATACATTTCACAAAGAGTTCCTTTTCATATCTGTCTTCTTTGAACACCTTGGAATGTAAGCTCCTTGGAGGGAGGACCTGCATCTTTTACATGTCAAAGACCTGACACAAAATGAGCCCTAAATAAATGTTAAAACGTCATTAAACCAAACACTTCAATCATTTCCTGTTTAGAACAAGAGGACTTGGGAGGTGGTGACAGCTGGAATTTACTTGCGACTTTAATACCTTTGGGTGCCTTTGTCAAGCTACAGCCTGAGGCCCCTTCTGTTGAAGAGATAATAGAAAATATTAAATGTACTGACAGGTGACTTAAGCAAGAAAAGGAAGAGAAATGAAGGAAAGTGCCTATGGGGCAGAACATTTGAAGAACAGTTTTGTTTGGAAGAGAAAAAAAGTCATATAATGGAAAATCTTTTTTTTTCTCAAATTTCTGTAAAAGGTAAACAAAATAGTTATAATTAAGTTTGAAGAGAGAATGAATGCACATAATTTGGAACAAAGAGCAATACTGCTGGCAAAAATGATGCTTTACTGATGAAAACTGCTGCCTTTGGACAAGAAGTAGTCAAGACTACTAGATATCAGGACAAAAGGACTTCCTTAAACACCAAAAGCATTAATTCTGTGACATGTCTGGGTTGTGTAAGAAATGCATGCCTATCTGAAGTAGAAATGTGAGCAATATGAGGAAATTCATGGTTACAAAAATAAAATTAAGGGAGAAAAAGTATGATTCCTGTAATTGGCTAATTAGGTTTTCTAATAAAAAATCAACATACAATGAAGATATGAGAATGAAATTTAAGAATAACAATAATCTTTAGCTCAATAGCTTTTAAATGGCGAACAATACACTAATGGATAATGGATCTGCACGTGTCTAAGGTAAAGCCCAGTCGGGTCTTATACAATTTCCTAAGACACATCTATCCACCCTCAGTATAATAGATCTTCATCACTTTGCTCTTGCAAAAGAAAATAACACATCACTGTCAATTAAGAGAAAGGCCCAGAACAACTAGCTAGCTGAAGTTGAACATCTATTGATGGATCAATCAATCAACCTATTGATCTATCTCTATCAAAAACATAATATTCGCTGGTGCTATTCAAAGTTTAATTTTAAGAAAACAGTAAATAATTTATATTAGAAGCATGCTTGGTTCTTTATAATTTGCTGTTTCTTACTACTTAAGAGAATTCTTATTGCTTAAGGCAAAAAAGGAGTGATAATATGTTGAGTGAGAATATTTAAATTTTCATGCACACTTCTGATCACATTCTGCAAATTTTCATACTCTGGAATCAATTTTGCCACCAAATAAGTGTTAGGTAATTGTGAAAATGCAGTTTTCACTTATGTATTCCCTGTAGAGTAACAACCAATCTGACATCAACAGGAAAAGGTAATGAGAAGTGTAATTACCTAATATAAATGAATTCGGTAGTGGCTATTTTCCATTTGAAAATACCACTCGTTTCGATTGGCATTTCCAGACTTCCCAGTTATGATGCACTGTCCAGAAATGAGTATTTAGATGGCACCTAACTCTAACTTTAGGAACTATGCCTGTTTTCAGTAACTTATAAGCGCAATTAAAATAATACAAAATAAAGTTAAATGCTGAAAGTGAATCTTAACTAGTAAGTGAAAAGTGTATAATTTTATTGTGTGTCAGGGTATTTTGTTAAATAGAAAGCCAAGTCTGTAATGTAACTTAAAAGAAGAGATAAAACCTCATACTATGAAGCCATGTGGTTAATAAGCACAATTGAGGGTTTGACAAATTTCCCTTGTCAAATGAAGCTAGAATGCATATTCTTCAAGTTCCACACATTTTGTGGCATTTTAATTTTCCCCTTTGCACTTGCTAAAAGCAAAACTCTTTCATCATAACTTGTGATATATAATAGACAGCAGCTTCTGTGAATACAGACTAGATTTTCTATTGACAGCTAAGTCGAAGTGCCCTTGAAATTTAAAAAATATATAGACTTTATTGTTACTTACGGGGATTTTTTGGTTAATAAATTGAGCAACAGTGTCATTTTAATCCTTCAGTAAGATAGCAAAATAACTGTATTACAATTTGGGATCAGAGTAAATATCTGTAGTTCTTTAATGTATTCTTATAGACCACAGTTATGAAGACAAAAAAGTCAAGCGTTTCACTGAATGGAGAATTTGGTGTGAATAAAATAACCAGCATTCGTGGAATTCCGTATATACATTTGTAATGCAGGGCATTTTCCTGTGGCTATGCTTTGATAATCTTCTAACATTAAAATTCAACAAAGTAAATTGAGCACAACAGCAATAGTAAAATTTCACAGTTCAATTAGGTATCTGTTTAAACATTTAGTTTGTCTGCCTTTTTGAAGAAACACTTTAGCAAAGACTATATCACATAGGGTTTTATGTTTAAATGAATCTTATTACAAACGAAAAATGCGTTAACTCTAGTAAACAGCTTTAGAATAATAAATATGCAACTTCTAAAAGTTGAATGTGAAAAGGTTATAAAGTTTGTTCTCTGATGACATATTATTTTTCTGTGGTCTCAGTCAAGCTCACTATCAATAGAAATGCTCTCCAAGACCTTGGGGTCAGATACGCTCATTAAGTAGGTACTTATTTAATGTCAGAGAATAATTATGTGACTTATCCCTCTGCCTGAGCTTTGAATTATAATTCTCTGTCTCTACCTCAATAGTCAACGACCACTTGTGAAATCAATCTTTCTCCTCAACATTTAATCAAGTTTATGCTCCCTTTTGTGAAATTAATCCACACTACATCTTCAACAACAACAATAATAATGAATCCACTACCCAACTCCACTCTGACTTGCCCTCCAGCTATCACCCCATCATCATTCTCATCCCATTTTTACCCAATCTTTTTGAAAGAGTTGTCTATATTCACTATATATGAGTGTTTACCTCCTGTTCACTCCTCACTACTTCAGCCATATGTTTCCTATCCCTTAGAGACTTTCTCCAAAATAATTTTTGCTAAGAATTCCTATGACTTCCATGCCATTGCATTCAATGAGTATTTTCACTTCTCTTCTCCTAAATCCAAAATTATTCAAATATGTTGACCACTTGATCCTTTTGAAGCACTTTCCATCCACATGCTCCTTGTTTTCTTCCTGCATTTTTTCTGCTGAATCCTTCTCTTTCTCTTTTGCATACTATCATCCACCTGACCACTAAATTTTGGGAGTACTCAGTTTTTGACTTAAAGTTATTTCCATAAGAAAATTCATATGTACATTCATATTCATTTCCATTATTACATGATGACTCAATTTTATTTTATCTTATTTTTTTAATATCATTATTGGAGTATAATTGCTTTACAATGGTGTGTTAGTTTCTGCTTTATGACAAAGTGAATCAGCTATACATTTACATATATCCCCATATCGTCTCCCTCTTGTATGACTCAATTTTATATGAATTCCTGAATTATCCTATGTGCTTCAGCTCTATATAAAATTTGATCTTACATATCTATGATACAATTAAATCTAAATACATACAAAACCATATTCACATCTTTCCCCCTAAATCACATCTACAGCTAAGATTCCTAATCAAGAATAGTGCAACCATGAGTTAAATTGCCCAAGTTAGACACATAGCTATTCTGCATTGTATAGCTGTCTTCCAGATTTAGAGTTTTTTAAGTTCTAAATATCTCTCTAAAATGTGTGCTGTAATCTTAGTTTATTATCATCTCTCACGTGGACTACACAAATACCCTAATCTCCTAGTATCTAATCAACCATGATTCTTCACCTCCCAATTCTTTGTCCACGTTGCAATGAGAATGACATTTTCAAAACACATATCTGATCATAAAATTCTCCAATTGTCCATGTAATAAAAAAAAAACAAACACAGTTCTCACCAAAGCATTCCTCATTTGTGCTCTTTCTAAACTCTATTTAGTCTCTTTCCCACTTTCTTGCTAAGTCTCTGGTCTTCAACCACACCAGCCATCTCCCTGTTCCTTGAGAATTCTGTTTTGTATTTTTTTCATACCATAGTCAGGGCCATAGAACATAGACTGGGCCCTACTGAAACAAAATATTTTTTAGGGCCTCTAGTAAACATAAACTGCCTAAAATCTGTGCGCACAGGGGCTCCTTCAAGACCACCAGCCCCTAGCCATGTCAGTTGATATTCCAGTATCATCACATGATATTCCAATTTAAATGAACCTGATTGCAGGACCCAACCATAGCTGGTCCTTTGACTGGAATTCTCTCCCTCCAGTCTTTTACCTTGTTTCCTACCCATCTTGAAATTTTCCTCAAGGATCACTTTTTTTTTTTTTGGCTGTGCCCCGTGGCTTGTGGGATCTTAGTTCCTCACCAGGGATCGAACCCATGCCCCCTGCAGTGGAAGCGTGGAGTCCTAACCACTGGACTGCCAGGGGATTCCCTCAAGGCTCCTTTTTATAAGGAAGTCTTCCCAGAAACTCCACTCCTTTCTCTTAAAAATCAATCCAGGTCAATTTCCTCTATAATCTGCTTGCAATATACTATCTCAGTTTGAAACATGTGTGTTATTGTGGCAGTTTTACTAATATCAATCTTCTCTACTAAGCCATAGACATGATGAGATAAGAAATCATATAAGTTTTCATTTATTATTTTATCTGCAGGATGTATTAAATAAGTGCTTAATAAAAATTTGTTGTGAATCAATGAATAAACCAATAACTAGTCCATTACTAAGTTTTGGTGTTTAAGGCTGATAATCGCATCTTGCTCCTCCCTAGATTCGTAGATTGTGAACCAAGAGAAAAATATAGACAAGGAGTGGAATAAAGATCAAGCAAACTGGAAAAAATGGATATCAAATGAGACTTTGTCCAAGAGCCAGATTTTTTACTTCTTAGCCTCTTTACTTGAAATTCCCTTGAATCATGGACAGAACAGCTGGCAAACAGATTTCTCCTATCATGCGGAAACTTCTTCTCTGGCATACCTCATAAAGGAAATCGAGTAAAGAGAAAAACAATACAAACTAAGAGCAAGCTCACTGCAGAAAAGACAGCCAAGATGTTAGACTGGACCTGCACAAATATTCTCTTTCCAACCTTATCAGTAATGTACATCCCTCAGCCTTGCATGAGAAATGAGAATAAGGGTCACGGAGAACAGGTAAATTATGCACAGTTCTGTCTTACACTTTGTTCAGGGTACAGCAAACTTCTCTGCTAGCTCAACCTACTCTGCCCTTGCTGGTGTGGCAAACTCCCCCAAGAACCCATGCCTGATCCTAGCTTCGGCAGACTACTTCCAACGTTAGGTCACAAAGTGTGTTTGTCCCTATCTGGCATAGTCACTAGCCAAATATCTCAGCTAAATTGTACTTTCCCTTTGGGGGCATATAGGAATGTCCGGGGGACATTCATGTCATATGACAATCAGTATCAGCTCAAAACAATTATAGGGTCTTCCCTGGTGGCACAGTGGTTAAGAATCTACCTTCCAATGCAGGGGACACAGGTTCAATCTCTGGTCTGGAAAGATTCCACATGTCATGGAGCAACTAAGCCCGTGTGCCACAACTACTGAGCCTGCATGCTGCAGCTACTGAAGCCCACGTGCCTAGAGCCCATGCTCTGCAACAAGAGAAGCCACTGCAATGAGAAGCCCACGTACCACAGCAAAGAGTAGCCTTTGTTCGCTGCAACTAGAGAAAGCTTGTGTTCAGCAACGAAGACCCAACACAGCCAAAAATAAATAAATTAATTAATTAATTAATTTAAAAAAATACTCAGTTCCTCCTGCTAACCATTCTGTACCACTAAGGTTTTATTGAGGGGACCACTGTATTAATGACACCCAGAACTTAGGTGTCATAGTGGGTAGCAGGAGAGAAGGAAACTTTCTTCCTGAACTGATTCATTGAAAAATTTCATTTATCCTGAAATAACTAACATTGTGCTTGTTTGCATAATGCTCAAATTGTGAAAGTAAGTTGAAAGAACAGGTGTTCAAAATAAAAGTAAGTTGTATCATAAATTTTTAAATTCAGTTTTGTTTTTTTTTTGTTTTATTGTGGTATGCGGGCCTCCCTCTGTTGTGGCCTCTCCCGTCGCGGAGCACAGGCTCCGGACGCGCAGGCCCAGCGGCCACGGCACACGGGCCCAGCCATTCCGCGGCATGTGGGATCCTCCCAGACCGGGGCGCGAACCCGGTTCCCCTGCATCGGCAGGCGGACGCGCAACCACTGCGCCACCAGGGAAGCCCTAAATTCAGTTTTTTAACAAGCAAGATTGGGATTAGAAATACTGAACTCTACACTAGAGATGATATTCCCTCTAAAAGCCAAGGTGTTCTCACATGTGACCGATACTGAAACTGCCTTGGCTACAAAGATTAATTTTCTTTATGTACAGAAACATCTAATTAGAGACATAAGCTAATTATGGTTTAAACACATCCAAGTCTGTTTCCCCCCACTAATTTGTAAAAATGTTCATGGGCCTTATTATTGTTTTGCATGACACTTCATTTAAATTCAAACTCCTATGATCGAGTAATACCAATTCAAAGGCCAGGAGAAGTGTTTTATTTTGGCCAAATTATGGATTAAAATTAAGAAAACATTATTCAGCATTTTGTTCAAATAATTAAATGTTGTATGACCAACACACACACAGACACACATACACAAATGCACACACCCACTAATTCATTTAGCATTATGCACAATCCACTGACCTTTTAAGTTAAAGAAAATGATATTTGGAAAATCAATAGGAAAGGAAAGTGACAAGACCACTAATGTTGATTGCATCAAATCCAAGAGGGACTTTTAAGAATTCATTAGGCAAGGAGTCAGCATGTCTGCTTTCTTAGTCAGATTTACCTAGCTGATATTTTAACATTCTAGTTACCTAGGTAATTGACTACAAGGACACTCGTGGTTAGGTCAGAATGGTTTCATTTTTAGGGTAAGAATTTGACCAGGGGATATATTGTAATCTCTTGTAATCACTCACCCCTTACCCCCAATTTATGTATAAATCTGTAATTTCACTGTAATAAACCACAAATCTACAGAAGTATGCATATTACTGCGTGTAGCAAGAATTACTTTCCTCTACGTAAAATTCCTCTGTACTTACGGGAAATAAAAAAAAGTACTTACCCTAAATTTATAGTAAAATAATGTAACTTAAATTTATATGTTTGAAAAGTAAAGACTCTTCTATACAGCAGAACCAAAGCCCTTCTCTAGTTTCCTTTGGGAAATATATGTACATTTTTAATTATGTCTGAATAAGAGAATAGCTATTTAGAAGCCTGAAATTGTAGGATCATACTATTCTTCATATTTTGGAAAGTGTTCTTGAGTTTTGATAATGAAAGAATAACTTTGGAATTCCTATGATCCTCTGGTAAGATATAGGGGATACAGTGCCCCTGAAATAAATATAGTTTAGCCAGCTACTCCTGGCTCTATTCTTGTTGGTTCTCAGATCCATTTTAAACTACTTACCTACAACTTGGGAATAATAATTAGGTTCAATTTTCCCTAGTTTATGGAAATTTCTAAAAGACCTTGACACCAAACAAGCTTTCCAATTTACCCCTAAAATGTGACAAATTTACAATTGAAGCACATCCCCAAATCTACCTTTGGGGCATAGTATTTCCCAGACCCATACTGGTCTGAATGGTGGCTCAACATACAGATCCGAAAAAGAATAAAACTGTCAGAGATAAACAAAGCCAGACACTGGTTAAAGGGGTAAGGACAGATTTTATTCAGTAATAACTCTAGCAAGAGGGAAGAGGGTTCAGTGTGAACTAAACTCAGCTTCATCAAAACAAAGTGCAGGAGACTTTTCCAAGGCTGGGCTGTGCGAAGGAAAAGGCACTGAGTGGTGTTAAGGGGTTTTGGTCCATGTGACCAGCCATGTGGGTTTCTTAATTGGCTCATATCCAAACTTCTCCTCTCTTTATGACAGGAGGCAGTGGTGCAAGTTGGAGCATGGCGCCTGCTGAAGAAGGCCCTCATTCTTCCACAGGGAACTAGAGTGACAGTTAGCTCCTTGAGTGTTTGTATTTTAAAGAGAGGGCACTCAGGTCCTTGAGAAGACAGTTCTGGGAGGTAGAAGGTTTACATCGCAAAGGGGTGAAGAAAGAATGTATAATGCAAGCCTTCTAAAGTAACTGCTCTAAGAGGGGGTTTAGAAGCCTATTTATCTATCACTGGGTTTTGGCTGGAACAAACAGTAAAATCTCCTGGCAGCCTTGAGCTTTCTTAAGCAAGAACTTAAGGGTACTGGAGTCATCAACCTGGCGATGCAGCCTTGACTGATTAGAAGCTAAGCGAGTGTTTGTTCAAGTCTTTTAGGACATTGTGTAGAATTTCATACTCTCTGTCAGAGGCAGACTCCTAAAATGAGCCCCCCCACCATGACCCTCTAATTGAATGTAAACAGAACCTATGACTATGACAAGATGTCACCTTATATGGCAAAAGATATAATTGTTTCCCCATCAGTTGCCTTTGAGTTAATCAAAATTAGCATTATCCATGATGGGCCCGACATATTCAGATGGGCTCTTTAAAAGAAGAGAATGTTCTCCTTCTAGACTGGGAAGTGTAAAGCGGCAAAAACTGTCTTATAATTGCATATGGAGTGGGATAGCCTTCAGGAGCTGAGCGCAAGTCCTAGTCCACTACTACCGAGAAAACAGGGACTTCCGCCATAACCTGCAAGAAATGGAATTTTGCCAACCATCTGAACGAGCACCAGTTGAGAACTGTAGTCCTAAATATCACTGTGGTTGCAGCCTGGTGAGACTAAGGACTCCTGCCCATGGAAACTGAGATAATACCCTTGCATTGTTTTAGTTGTTAAGTTTGTGCTAGCTTGTATGGCAGCAAGGAAAAGCAATATACTTCCTAAACCTTTGGATGCCTTCTACAGTATACTAACTGAATCAATAAGTGCAATCCATGCTCAAGGGGAGGGAGTTACACAAAGGTGTGAATACAAGGAGGTATGGATTGCAGAGTCATCTTAGAGTCTGCCTACCATACTGGAAAAAATTCATAACTTAGTTTATAGCAAGGAATTTCAAGAATTAAATTTTACCAACTCCTTGCATCAGGAAAAATAGTTGCCTAAGCCATTCTTAAACATTCTTAAGCAATCAAGTGCTAAGTTTAATTCCCTTGAAAATATATTATTACATATTTGATTTTCATGACTCATGTTAAAACATAATTCTTTTAAGCATTCTTGACACTTCTGTAGATCATCGGAAACTAATAGAAACTTAACAGGACAAATTGAAATGCAATTTATACCATATGAACTAGATACAAGTATTTAAATCTAGGAAATATAACTACCCGTGTATCCCCAAATTTCTTAAAACTAAGGAACTGATATTATTTGCTGAAAAGATTTTTTCTTACAGAAATTCTGTTTAGTTTTAGAAATTTTAACTTGGCCTCCATCTGAGCCAAAGGCTTTGGCATGTATGTTTTCTGACAATTAAAAGTGTATTTTTAGTAGCTATTTGTTCAGCTAGAAACCCACTGAGATTTACATTTGCTCTTTCCGGTATTTTTAAAAATCAATTGTAAAAAGATAAAATCCTCCGAAATTTAATTTTGTTTTGTATGCTCAGAGTATTAGCTACTGAATAATCAAAACTTATTCCTCCCTTCCTGATCCCACCTCCAAAACAAACTGGAGATATAACTACATCCTCTGGTCAGCAAAAGGGAAGCATAAATTAATTTCAATCAAGATGAAATTTTATAAAATCAAAATTGGTTAGACACTAATATGCCTCCTGAGAGGACTATTTGGAAGGAGAAAAGGTAGTGATGTGATTCTCCAGATTCTCCATTTCATTAGGTGCTTTATTCGGAAGTGTTTGTTATGGTAATTCTTGAATTTGTCCAAACATGCTTTTTTGGCTTTATTTTTATAGGGTAATCCTATCCAACACAGATTGAAAAAGAGAGCTGAAATAGACCTACAATTCCAATAACGATCCATAGCCTCTAATTTAGAACTTGATTGTATTCCATATATTCTATATTTCTTTGGGCTTGGTAATATCTCTCTTCTTTCTTACTCATCTCTTATTTCTTCCCTCACTCCTCTGTCACACTTCTGTTTGAAACCCCTCTAGGGCTCTTCATTACTTACAGAGTGATTCTTGATCTTTAGTGATCATAAAATTCCTTGTTGGGACAATCTTCATTCTTAAAGAATATCTCAATATGATTCTGATACCACTTTTAAGAAACATTCATAAGTCAAGAAATCTGCTCAGAAGGCATGGACCCCTTTTATAATGTGTCACGTGTGTGTGACCTCGTGACTCTTCATGACCTTCCCTATGTCCCCTATTGCAGTCATATCAAAGTATTTCTCTTTTCCTAAAGAGGTTTGTTCTCTCCTACATCCTTATTGTTGCACATAATATTCCCTTTCAGATTGAGTTAATAAATTGATTTGACTGTGAGTCATTTCTCAAGTCCCTCAGAAAAACTCAGACTAAAATTTATGATACTTGAATACTTGAGGCAATAAGCTTCATGTCCATAAAAAACAAGTCATTTTATCAATTTGTAACTAGAATAATTCAGCAATTTACTAAAAGGTCATCTTTTATATGCTTTCTCTCTTCTTAGGACTCAATACTTTTTGATTGGTTGATTGATTTGTATAATAAACTCCATGACCTTATAACTTGCAACACAATCTTTTATTACTCACATCAGTGCACCCAAATATAAATGTACACAGTATTATCACTTTGATACTAAAAATGCCTTATGTTCCCTGCAAATAAATGCTCCACCTGCTACTCAATTTACCATTTTTTATTTTGGTACTTTTATCTTTTGAATATTTTATGACTGTTTTAATTCATAAATTTTCATGTATACATTGTAGTTTCAATTTGCTCCCTAATATGTTTACAACAGTCCCTGATATTTCAATTTTATCATCAGCTGAGGTGGCTAGTGTTGAATAAGAACTCTGAAATTAGACCTAATTTAAACATTTTTGACAAAAACATAACTTGTTTTAGCAAGCCAATGGCGTACCATCGATATTTCAACATATTGTGGATACTTGGGTCTTTGCCATACTGAGTGGACTATGGAGGTGTGCCCCCCTCATGTGTTAATTATGGCCACGTTTTACAAATTATGGCCTAGATCCATGGGTAACTGAACAACAGCACCGCGATCCCTTCTCTTTGAGATTCAAAGTGATCAAAATATGTAAGATGGAAAAGAGTGAAACTGGTGGAGAGCAGATCACAGAGGTAACAAGACAGGACAGCACACAAAGGGGACATTTGGATGGGTACCAAGCCTCAATTCCAAAGTTTAGATCATTGCAGAGGAGTGTTGATTATGTCCCTGGTACCCTGGTCACATATGAATGTTTTAGGGAAACTGCAGTACGTGGATAAATTGTATATGCTATAATCAAAACGGTAGCCATTGAGACCTAGGCAGTTCTCCACCACAAGCCCGTAACGGAAAATCTCCCCGAGGGATACCCTTGTCCCTCATGCTTGGAGTGAACGTAAGAACATGTGGAACAGACGGGAACCAACTCTAATGGACACCCAGGGCTTTAGAATATCTATCGGTGGAAGATCCTGGCACTTGTCCAATAGTATTAAAGATCCTCCTCAAGGAGGGGCGCCTTAGGTTATGGCCCCTATAAGCAGAACCTGAAATGCAGATTTTTTTAAAAGTGACTTACTGAGGTAGTACTTTTGGGGGAAGGGAAGTGAGAGACACAAGCTAGGTTAGAGGAAGAATGTCAAAGATGTCTGAACACACCCTAGCTCCAGCCTGCTCTCACTGAGAGCTCTGCAGCATGACTTGCATCCAAAACACTGCTTCCGCCAAGGAAAGGGGGCTGTCCTTTTGTGTCCTCGTGTCAGTGATTCTTTGGCTGTTGACTTTCAAAGAGTGTATACTGGATGGAAGGTGGTTTCTTTTAGGCTAAGCGTGATTCTCTGCAATAGCCTGGAGATGGGTGTGCCAGCCGGGTGAGGGTGATCTGGGCAGGATTTCGATAGCACCCACCACCAGAGAGTACGTACTCTTGCTTTCCCAGAGAAAGACAGTGTGTGAATATTAAGAACCGGTTCCTAAGTAGATAGAAAGAAACCAGGGGATTAGCAATGTTATCTGTGGAAAATAAAGACAGGTCTGCTTGAAGTCAGGAGGGTTGGGAGCCCACGTTATAATTATGTATTTTTTTGTAATGACCGGTTTGTGAGATGCTGACTCACCTCTGTATTTTAAACTCCATAAGGGTGGAGTCAGTGTTAGCTTTTTCTTATTATTGTGCTTCCAAGATTAAGTAGAGAACAAAGAATGCAATAGATGCTTAATAAACATCTGTCAAATAAACCAAGTAATAAACAAGGATTCTATAGGAGAGATGGTATTAGTCAAAGTTCTCCAAAGGAAATGGAACCAACACACCACACACACACACACACACACACACACACACGTGCACGCGTGCACACACACATGTACAGAGAGAAAGAGAGTCAGAGATTTAAGGAACTGGCACACAGTTGAGGGCAGGAATGTCCAAAATCTGCAGTGCAAGCTGACAGGCTAGAGACCCAGGGAAGTGTTGATATTGCTGGCTTTTTTTGAAAAGAATTATTTATTTATTTATTTGTTTATTTGCTGCGTTGGGTCTTCGTTGCTGCGCGCGGGCTCTCTCCGGTTGCGGAGAGCTGGGGCTACTCTTCGTTGCGGTGCGCTGGCTTCTCATTGCGGTGGTTTCTCTTGCTGTGGAGCACGGGCTCTAGGCGCACGGGCTTCAGTAGCTGTGGTGCGTGGGCTCAGTAGTTGTGGCTCTCAGGCTCTAGAGTGCAGGCTCAGTAGTTGTGGCACACAGGCTTAGTTGCTCCGCGGCATGTGGGATCTTCCCGGACCAGGGCTCGAACCTGTGTCCCCTGCATTGGGCAGGCGGATTCTTAACCACTGCGCCACCAGGGAAGTCCCTATGTTGTGGTCTTGCATCTGAAGGCAGTCTGGAGAAAGAATTCCTTCATCCTCAGTCTTTTAAATTTAGGGCCTTCAACTGATTAGAGGAGGCCCATCCACATCATGATGGATAATCTGCCTTACTCAATGTTGATTGATTTAAATGTTAATCACATCTAAAAAATACCTTCACAGAAACACCTGTACTAGTGCTTGCCAAAACAAGCGGGTACCATAAGCCTAGCCAAACAGACACATGAATTAAGTGTCACAAAGACCATCCATCAAGTCTTTACAGTACTTATATGTCTCCAAGCAGAGAATTTTGTTCAAACTCTCATAAATATACAAAAATCCCATAATGATATTTCTATAATGCAACTACAATGTTATTTTTCTGAACATTAATGTATTGGAAGTTTCAATAATCCAAAAGCTAAAAATGATTAACAACTGTATATTAGGACAATGACTTCCTTTCTTTTCCTGTGCAGTTAAAATTATTTCCATATACCATTTAGCTCAGAGTAATAAATCTTTTAATGTGGCATGAAAGACTGTAAAATTTTCTATTTTTCACATGGAATATTTCATGGCAGTATCTCCAGAATGTTATCCTTGATAAATTAACTTATTTGGTGTGTGTACAGTAAAACAATGCTTTTGAGGATCATTTTTTAAAATCTGGTATAAAATAAATGCTGATATTTAAAAGTAATACCATAGTTTTCATCTACAGTATCTTTTACTTTGGCTTTGAGAAGGAATTTGCTCAAAATCCTCTATACCTGAGAAAAATAGCATCCCCTACCGATTTGAGTGAAGTGAAATTGACAATATATCATGTCTTTCATTTTCAAGCATGGTGATAGTGAGAGTGGTTATGCCTGATTATAATTGAAATGCCCAATGTATAGTCATTCATCTGTTCCATATCTCTTCGCTAAGATATGTACCCTAGTTCCATGGCATGCTTTTGCTACTTTTGGGCAAACCTATTGTCATTTCCTGTTCCTGCTCTCTTCTCCTTACAGTATATGTTACATTACCTGTAGGCACCCTTCTCTCCCCTTGTCTATTCCCTGTATCCAGCCTTGGAACACTTCTCACTTCTCCTTTCTCTCTTTGGTGCTAACTTCTGCTTTTACTTCCTGCTCACTTTCCTCATGACACCTTCCTCTTTCTACCTAAACTGGTTTAGGTGTCCCTCCAGAATGCTCCCAAAGACCCTTGAACCAGCCATATTATGTGTCACACTGATTTTGCTTTCAGAACCAGAAATTTTCTTCAGGTATAATTGTTGAAAGGTATGGTTAGCACAGACCTTTCAAACAATAGCAACAAATTTACTCACTAAATGTAGATAAGTGCTTTCAATGTGCAGGCACTGTGATAAGATAGAGAGATACCTCTTGTATTAATACTTATACATGAAAATGAAAAAATTGTGGACCATGTTAAATGTCCTATGGAAAAAAAAAAAACTTCATACTTTTAGTTTCTCTGATTCAGGTGTTAGAAGGCTGGTAACCGAGGCAAGGAATTAGTATTTTTGAACATATTTGTGATTTCCACTCTGAGCCATGTTCTCTGTTACATTCTTCATAAAGGGATCTTAGAGCAACTTGGTGAGAGGTGTATGATTTTATGTGTTACAAAGTAATCATAAACTATAAAACACTGAGTAAGTGTAAGAGGCCAACGAGAATATAGCTTCTTGACAGAGGGACCTGTTTCTTTTCAACAATGTATAAAACAATGCTTAATATACAGTAGATATTTAATAAACATTTGTCAAATGAATTGAGTGCTGTGTCAATATATGAAGGGCCTTTAGTAAGTCCTTCATCAAAAAAATAAATAAATAAAACTTCTCTTGATTTGTCCATTGTGTCTACAGATATAATTTTGCCTGGGTACCTATATATTTATGTACTTATATGATACATATATGTACATATATATGTCATATCTATGTTTTAATTGTTAATTTGGAGAAAAAGCATTCTTTTAATAAAATTATATTCAAGGAGATTATTTAATAATATATTAATAGATAATATTGATATATTTAAATAATATGTAATACTATTTGAATTTCAGTATTACTAATTTTAGTAACGGGATTATTTTACCCATTAGAGCCATCCAATATTTGAATCATTATAGCTTATAAAAGTGATGGAGGAAAGTAATCAGGGGTTCAGCAAATCATTATTTAATCACTTTAAAGTTTCCCTAGGAAAAAAAATCACATTGCAAAGAATCTATATGAAAATAATATACATAACTTATTATTCTTTCCCCTTTATAATTAAGCATTCTGCCACTGGGTTCTTCTAATGAGTTATAGAATACATTACACCTGCCTTAAATAATCTCAACAGCTTATAAAAACAAAAATTTACCTTGTATTTTACCTTATATAAATTCATGAACATTTATTTTATGTCCCTATGACTTTATTTTCACCATCTCCTATTCCATGGTCCTCATGTGAAATCTATGTTTAACAATAGTTATGAAATGTGATATTACTGCTATCATCATTTTTGTTGGCAATTTTTTCCAATCAGTGGAATTCTGTGATTGATGTTTGTATTTCATTGTTTTCACTGAATAGAGAAAACCAAAGTAGTGCAGGGGCTCTGTTTCATCTTTATTTGTATCCCTTGTAGTGATTAATACATTTCCTTACATGTAATTGGCAAATATGTTGAATGGAAATGACTAGTTTTAAAACCAGTGGAATTCCTTTGTTTGAAATCAGATACTCTGTTATTCAAATTGATTCTGACTTGTCCCTTGCCAGACTTGTCCCTTGCCAAAAATATTATCTTTTTGAGAATTTTTCCTAAGTTTATTAATTTTAACTAACCACAGTTTTTTTTAAATTGAAATAGTGTACATTTCAGGTGAAGAATAACAAATTTTACTGACTTTATTTTTTATAATTTGGTTTTCCTATTATTTTTCTCTGTGAATGCTAATGTGAGTATCTCTGAAAGTGAATTTCCAAGTTGCTTAATTGTGCTGAAATAATATAGGTGTTAGTAGGATCATGTGATTTTTAAAATATCCAAGTATTTTAATAAAAAACTTGAAGCAGGTTTGTCATAATAAATCTTTAGTGGATTAGAATCTTTTCCTATATACACATATGAACAAAAACTTAAAAGTACTTACAATATTTAAATATATTTATAAAGTCCACTTCCTGTTCTTTTAGTATAAATCATATTAAATCAAGAAGTTTGGATATCAAAAACTAGTCTTCCTCTTATGTGTCCTGAAATCCCTATGAAACTACTCTTGCCTTTGAGATAATTAATGGAATGATTATTTCCCTGCCTATTTACAATTCCTTTATACAAATTCAGGAAAGGAAAAGAATGTAGAGGACAAATCAGAAAATTTGAAACCTAATGAATCTCTTGTTAAAGTTTTAATAAGAGGAGAAATGAACATTTCATGTTTGCATTTTCCAGGATTTTTGTTTTAAAGGATCTTTTACCTTTTTCCACAATGTCATGAATTAATTGAGAGTTTGTTCTGTGTCTTTGTCTTACTGCATTCCTTTGTCTAGCGTTGGTATAAAGTTATCTAAATTACAGAGGGATCGGGTCAGTTGTTCCATGGCTAAAAGTCAATGTGTTGATAGAATAATCCCCCCCATCAAGTATACATCTACGTGATTCAAGACCAGTGTTTTTTAAATGAAATATGATACTTTCTTTTCATTATGATTAAAAATATCCCTCTGACTCTCCTTGGACAATTCATAGACCATCTGGAAACTACATCTGGAGGAAGAGGCTTGACAGATTTTATTTTTTGAAAAACAAGTGAATATTAATAAACTTCAATTTGTTTTTAGTAAATTTCAAACTTCTATCCTTAAAATAGAAAACAAAACAAAAACTGAGTTTGAACTCAGATGACTGTTTCTTATGTAACTGATGATCTGTTCTAAATTCAACCCTGAGGCGTTTACTAGCATCTATGTATGTGTGTGAGTGTATATAGCTGAGGTCTCAAGCATGCAAATTCCCTATTTCTGTTCACAAGAAGTAATGAGTCTAAAGCAGCTTTATTCCTAGCTTAATTGAGGTTTAAATTGCATAAATAAAAATTCCCCTATATAAAGAGAACAGTTTGATGAGTTTTGATGTTTGTATACAGTTGTGAAAATACAACCAAAATTAAGATGTAAAATATCTCTATCATCCCTTACATTTCCCTCCTGCAACCCCAGGCAACTGCTGCTCTATCACTATAGTTTTACTTTTTCTAAAATTTCACATTTATCGTTGTGTATTAGCAGTATATTTCATTTTATTGCTGCATATTATTGTATCATATGGATAAACCACAACTTATCAAATGCTAAAGGAATGTTGTTTCTAAGTGTTAGCTCTTAGGTGAAGTGTTACTACATGAATATTCATGAACAAGTTTTTATGTGGAATTATGATTTTATTTTCTTGGATAAATATGTAAGAGTGAAATTGCTGAGTCATGGGGTTAATGCACACTTAACTTGTAAGACTATAATGACAGTTTTCCAGAGTAGTTTTCCACTCTGAATAACCACTAGCAATGTATAATTCCAGTTACTCCTCACCCACATTAACATTTGACACTGTCAGTTTTAATTTTGCTCATTCCTGTGGATTTACAGTAGTGTTATATTTGTTTTAATTTGTATTTTCCTGATGTCTAGTGATGTTGAGCACATTTTCATATGCTTACTGGTCATCTTCGTATCTTCTGTAATGAAATGTCTATTCAAATGTTTCACCCATGTTTTTATTGAGTTGTTTATCTTTCTGTTACTGAGTTGCAAAAGTTTGTTATATATTCTGGATACAAGCCTCTTTCCAGATAAAGAGATTGCCAATATTTTCTCCAAGTCTATAGCTTGCCTTTCCATTTTTTAAAATCTCTGTCTTTCAAAGGACATAATTTGCAATTTCATGAGTACCATTCTATCCATAGTTTTTGTTTGTAATTCTTGTGCTCTGCTTAATAAATATTTGTCTAACCCAATGTCATAAAGAATTTGTCCAGAATGACCTTGTCATCTTTATGAAAATTCAAGAGACTATTTTTTGGCTCTCTCTTCTGTTCCATTGAAGGATATGTTCATCTTGCCACTAATATCCACACTGTTTTGATTTCTGTAGCAAATTGAAATCAGATAGTGTAAGTCTCTAACATTCTTCTTTTGAAAGAATGTTTTAACTTTAAGTACTTTGCCTTTTTATATGCTTTAAAACTAGGCTGGTGTTAAAAAAAACACTTGATATGATTTTGATGGGGATTATATTGAATCTATAGGTCAATTTGGCGGAGATTTTGTCATTTTGTCAATAAATAGTTGTATAATCTATGAACATGGTATAAATCTCAATTTATTTGTCTTCATTACTTTCTCTCACTGATGTTCTATACTTCTTAGTGAACAGCTTGCACATACTATATTCTATTAAATCCATTCTTAAGTATTTTATTTGTTGATATTTTTATAACTGGGGATTTAAAATTTTTGATTCCCTAAGTGTACATTGTTAGTGTACAGATATAGCTTATGTCATTTGGCCCTGTTAAATGTATTTAGAATTATACTAGCTTAGATTTTGACTCTTTAGAATAGTCTAGATGTACAGTGATGTCACCTGCAAATCAGCTTAGTTTTATATCATGTTTTCCAATCTCTACACCTTCCTAAAATTTTTCATATAGCACGGGTTAGGACCTCTAGTACATTGCAGAAAAGTACACTGGTGAGAGTAAGTATCATTGCTATAATACTCTCTTAGGCACAAAATATGTTATCTATTTTTCACCATAAAGTAAAATGTTAGCTGTAGGTGTTTTGTGGATGCCCTTTATCAGACTGAAGAAATTCTCTTTTATACCTAGTTTGCTAATAAATTTTATCATGAATAGGTGCTGAATTTATCAAATGCTATTTCTGCATGGGATGAAATGATCATATGTCTTTTCTTTTTTTTAGGCTGTTAATATGGTGAATTATTAGCAGTCAAATAAAAGATTTGATTTTTGTGTTAAAACAACCTTGCATTCCTGCAATAAATCCACGTTGGTTGTGGATGCTTGACCTTTGTATATTTCTGAATTTTATTTGCCATTATTCTGTTAAGAATCTTTGTTTCTATGTCTATGAGGTATATTAGTGTGTAGAAGTTTTCCTATAATATCTATTTCTACCTTTGCTGTCATTGTAATGCTGGTCTCATAAGATGAATTAGAAAACTTTTTCATCTCCATTATTTTCTCAAAGAGTTTGAGTAGAACTGATAATTTTCCTTCTTTAAAAGTTTGGTAAAATTTACCTGTGAAGACGCCTGGACCTGAAGGACTATTTGTGGAAATCTTTATACATATATTTTTTTTTTGTGGTACGCGGGCCTCTCACTGTCGTGGCCTCTCCCGTTGCGGAGCACAGGCTCCGGACGCGCAGGCTCAGCGGCCACGGCTCACGGGCCCAGCCGCTCCGCGGCATGTGGGGTCCTCCCGGCCGCTCCGCGGCATGTGGGATCCTCCCGGACCGGGGCATGAACCCGTGTCCCCTGCATCGGCGGGCGGACTCTCAACCACTGCGCCACCAGGGAAGCCCGTGGAAATATTTTTAATTACAAATTTCTTTTAAAAGTCTATATTGTCAAATTTATTCAAATATAGTTTTTTATAACATTTTAATTATCATTTTAGTGTCTGTAGGATGTGTAGTGATATCGCTACTTTCAGTTCTGAAATGGGCAATTATGTATTTTTTTGGCCATTCTTGCTAGATATTTATCAATTTTATTCATCTTTTCCAAATAGATGCAGCTTTAAAAAAAAATTTTAGGGCTTCCCTGGTGGCACAGTGGTTGAGAGTCCGCCCGCCGATGCAGGGGGCTGTGCTGTGCAGCTTTCAGAATCTTGGTTCCCTGACCAGAGATGGAACCCATGCCCCCTGCAGTGGAAGCATGGAGTCTTAACCACTGGACCACCAGAGAATTCCCTATGCAGACTTTAGTTTTATGGATTTTCTCTAGTATTTGTCTATTATTTATTTCATTGTTTTCTGCTATGTTTATTATTTCCTTCCTTCTACTTATTTTGACTTTAATTTGTTCTTACTTGTCTGGTTTCTTAGAGCAAAAATATAGATTTTTATTTGAGTCTTTTTATTTCCTTTTACATATAAACTTTAAATTTATAAACTTTCCTCTAGGCACTGCATGTATTCTGAGAGTTTTTATGTTGGCTATTCATTATCATTCAGTTTAAAATATTAAAAAAAAGTTTTGTGATGCCTACATTGACAGTATATTATTTAGAGCATGTCATTTAATTTCCAAACATTTGGGGGATTCCAACTCATTGTCAGAAGCAAAATTTCTGGGGTATTTTCAGTAGCACTTTCCCACATGTTATAATCATATGGTGAAAAATAATGCAATATTCCATGGTGTATAGTTCAAAACACCTTGCTGTTGCAAGCCCATGCTAGCTTAAGCTAAACCTTTTTTGTTTTTTGTTTTTTATTTTGCGGTACGCGGGCCTCTCGCCGTTGTGGCCTCTCCCGTCGCGGAGCGCAGGCTCCGGACGCGCAGGCGCAGCGGCCACGGCTCACGGGCCCAGCCGCTCCGCGGCACGTGGGATCCTCCCGGACCGGGGCGCGAACCCGCGTCCCCTGCATCGGCAGGCGGACTCTCAACCAC